>NC_069508.1:104032491-104332491 GCF_027579735.1 Bombina bombina
TGCCTGGATCCTCAGCGGCAGTCCTCAACTGCGGCAGTCTTTAGCGGAAGCGGCGTTCCTCAGCGACATGGAGGCTCCTCTCCATCCGATATCCGCCGTAGACTGAAGATTGAATACAAGGTACCGCAATCAATTTGGGGTACCTTGCATTCCTATTGGCTGAAATTTATAAATCATTTAAAAATTTCAGCCAATAGGAATGCAAAGTACCCCAATAAATATAGGGTACCTTGTATTCAATCTTCAGTGTGCGACTGAAGATCACATGAAGAGGAGCCTCCACGCCGCCGAGGACCGCCGCCATTGAGGATCCAGGCATCGGGAACACAGCTCCACACCTCCTCGGCGCCTTCACTCCGGATGAAGATAGAAGATGATGAATTCGTCTGGAAGAAGACCTTCCCCGCCGGATTTCAGGAACAGTGAGTACCTATTTGGGGCTTAGGTTTAGGCTTTTTTATTTTAATTTTTTGGGGTGTTTTTTTTTGTGGGTGGTTGTCTGTTAAGGGGTTAATATTTTAAATTATGGTATTTGCAGATTAGGGGTTAATTGCTTTATTGTTTTGCAATGTGGGGGTAGACGGTTTAGGTGTTTGTAAATGCTTCGTGAGGGAGGTTAGGTTTTTTTGTTATACTTCGTGCAGGAGGTTAGGTTTTTTTTGTTATACTTCGTGCAGGAGGTTAGGTTTTTTTGTTATACTTCGTGCGGATACGTGTTTTTATTTTTTATTACTTGCGGGCGGTTACTGTTTTAAAGGCTCCATCCAGGTGCATTCTGAAAATGGCAGGGTGGTGCTGCGGTGGAATCTTTCACTACCCAGCGAAGCTGCATCCAGGTGGATTCTTTTGGCTACGAGCAGCCAACATTCCATTGAGGATGCGTGCGCAACTGGCGAAGGATGCGTTACAAACGTGATTATAGTATAGATTCCCCAGTTTTGCATAACCAAAACAGTTATATTAATGTACCTCTGTGGATTACCTTGTATCTAAGCCTCTGCAAACTGCCACCTTATTGCAGTTCTTTTGACAGGCTTGCATTTTAGCCAATCAGTTCTGGCTCCTAGGTAACTCCACGCGCGTGAGCACAGTTTTATCTATATTACACACATAAACTAACACTCTCTAGTGGTAAAAGTAAATTGGATGATCTATCTGAATCCAGAAAGTTTAATTTGGACTAGACTGTCCCTTTAAAAACTGGATTGTTTCCAAGCAAAATTTGTTTTGTTGTGAAGTCCAAGGACATACACCTCTTGAAAAGTATCCTCAGTGTTATATGCTCGCCTCTATTAGTGTGACCAACTTTATTTAAGTAGTAAGCGCTTTAGCCTGGTTAGAGACACTAAATCAAGTTCTCAAAAAATAAATATATATGCAGCTATCTTACAAAACAAAAAAAAGAAAGCCAGTTTATGAATTATAGGGATAGTGTATGAAACCATAAAACAACAGCGCCTTGAGACCCTTACGGGTGAGTAGCCGCACTTTACAAGAACCCGATAGATAGATAGATAGATAGATAGATAGATAGATAGATAGAACATGCAGCAAATACACAAATAAACTAAATCCAGAAGACAACTTTATTAGTTTAAAGTAAAAAAAATATATAAAAAAATAAAATTGCCCTTTAAGATATCTACATATTACTTTATTAAAATGATTATTCCCAATCAGACTTTAGGAATGTGCCACAAATAAGATTTTAATATCTAGGCTGTATATATAAAGGTCCATTTATTCCTAAAGGGACACTGAACCCAAATTTTTCTTTCGTGATTCAGATAGGGCATGCAATTTTAAGCAACTTTCTAAATTTTCTTCATTCTCTTGGTATCTTTATTTGAAATGCAATAAACAACCTGGGTTATTCTTGCTGATTGGTGGATAAATTCATCCACCAACAAAAAAGTAGCTTAGATGCCTTCTTTTTCAAATAAAGATAGCAAGTGAACGAAGAAAAATTGATAATAGGAGTAAATTAGAAAGTTGCTTAAAATTGCATGCTCTATCTGAATCACGAAAGACAACAATTTGGGTTCAGTGTCCCTTTAATGCTGCCTCTGGTATACTAGTATTGCAGTTCCGCCGAGGACCACATGAGCAAGCAGTGATGCCATACTTCATAGGTCACACGGAAGAGACTCATTAAAAGAGATTTCTAAAACATTTCTTTGTTTCCATGGTAACCAACTCTTCTTGGACAGCCTGTGCAGATTATTTTGTTATATATAGTATGGTGAGCAGCATTATATATATTTATTTATTTCACATTAAAACATTTTGATTTCACTTGATTTGTATGTGGAGTGATCTATAATATTATCTGGCTGAGGTTAATGATTTCAAAATCAGCCACTTGACACTCGTGTATTAATCAGTTTCCTTACACTGTGAATAGTAAATAGCTCGGCTGAAACCTAAGCAATGACAATATTTGCTCTGCATAATAAACATTCTGCACATATCACAATGTGTAAATAAGTTCTGAATGCACAGGAGGCTGAACAGAGATCTGGGCAATATTATGTATTTACCAACTCACAGAACACTCGGAAATCTTATTCAAAACACATTTTATAGTTTTGATGTTAAATATTTAAACTGCTAAGACAAAAGAATACAAAAAACAACTGAAAATACATTTATTAAAGGGACCACCTAACAGTATAAATAAAAGTTAGCGCATTAGAGCATTTTCTTATTGCACTTTCGCTTGCTGGACACACACAATTGATCAAGGGTTAAATCATTGCTACCACTTGCAGTGATTTAGAAAGGCATGAAAGTCAGGTAGAGTGGGTTATATAGACTTCTGGATATTGGCTGCTGTAAGCCAGTGTAAAAGACAAATATATTTATTAATATTTTTACGTAAATATCAATCAGCGCCCTTGACGCTCCGAGATTGGCACCGGACTATTGCAAAATGTGGCACCTATTTTGATATTAAAGGGATATAAAACCCAAATTTTTTCTTTCATGATTCAGATAAAGCATGCAATTTTACGCAACTTTCTTATTTACTCCTATTATCAATGTTTCTTTGTTCTCTTGGTATCTTTATTTGGAAAACAGGAATGTAAGCTTAGGAGCCGGACCATTTTTTGGCTCAGCGCCTGGGTAGCCCTTGCTGATTGGTGGCCAAAAATGGGCCGGCTCCTATGCATCACATTCCTGCTTTTTAAATAAAGATAGCAAGAGAACGAAGGAAAATTGATAATAGGAGTAAATTAGAAAGTTGCTTAAAATTGCATGCTCTATCTGAATAGTGAAAGAAAAAAATAGTATGACAATCTTACATTGCGTGTATTTGGAAATAGTTTTCTTCTGTGATTACTGTGTATGCACTCATGTTTTATTCAATAACTTTTATTTAAAAAAAAAAAAATACACACATTTCAAATTTGACCTTTCTGTCCCTTAAAAAAACCTATTATAGACGTGCGTTTTTCAATGTGCTGGTCTCTGAAGTCAGGAACATATGGAGCAGTGAAATGACCCTCACCTTAGTATCCAGGAATGCTGCATGTGAATTGGAAGGAAGAAAGCAGTGAGCCTAGCTATCCTGGGGAGACATAGCAGGTGGGTAGATGTGGGACAAAAACGATGCACACCTTGCAGAGAAGAGAGGTACAGCCATCAGCCCCACACCAGTGACGTGCAGTGACGTCAGAGGCTGGTGAGGCAGTGGCAGGATACGCCTTCATTCTTTAGATATCCTTTGTTGAAGAAATAGCAATGCACATGGGTGAGCCAATCACATGAGGTATCTATGTGCAGCCACCAATCAGCAGCTACTGAGCATATTTAGATATGATTTTCAACAAAGGACATCAAAGGAATGAAGAAAATTAGATATTAGATGTAAATTGGAAAGTTATTTAAATTTGCATATGGGTTTCATATGGGTTTCATGTCCCTTTAAATGGTGTCTTGGAAAACTGGTCAACTTAGTAAACATCTGATTTTAGTCTAAAAGGATTGTAATGAAACTCTTGCCAGATAACACAATGCTTGCTCTGATTATGAGATCTAGAAATCCATGCCCATTAAAATATGTTTAAAACATACTTTTTACTTTAATGCTGAAAATTATGCTTATAGATTCTTTCATTACATAAGGGATGAGAGTCAGAGGGGGAGGAAGAGAGACAGAGAGAGAGAAAGAGACCATGGGGGAGAACAACACATAAGGAGAGAGATGGCTAGATATATATAGAGAGAGAGACACACACACACACACAAGGGGGGGAGAGAGGGACCACTGCATTTTAAGTAATAAAACAGCAGAGCTACAGAGAGTTCATAAAATTAGTCTATAATTTAGTGTGAAGTACAGAGGCAAGCTGCTAAGTTAGTAGGTGTAAAGTTTGAGTAAACAAAATACAAAAACGACCCTGCTGTAAAAGAGTAAACAAACACTAAACCACATTCATTAAATTATCATTTTCACTAACAGAATCCCTTTCAGTAAAATCTTACTTTAATAAGATGTAGCTGAAACACTGCTCTCTGTGCCTCTTTTCCTGCTCTGTAAGGATTCAGGAAGTGACAGTGGCACATTCCACTGCACTTAGAGGGGAAGAACAGAACTCTCTTTTTCACTTTAGCAAAGCTAGCAGGTTCACAGGACAGCAACAAAATATATGAAAGTTGTTTTTTTCCGTTTTTGTTTTGTTTTATATGATTTAACATCCAGCCCCAACCCTATGTTCCACTTACTAATGCCTCTCGCTGGATTGGTTCAGCCCAAATAGGACTGCCTCAAATAAGCAGATAATGGGCCATGCAATGATCTTAACCACTTGCATCCAGTAGATGGTGCAGCATATTGTGTAATGGTGGGCAGACCTGCTTGTGCCTCTTCATTGCACAACATATAGCTGTGGGGAAAAAAAATTACAATTTTTTTTTAAAGCCAATAAAAAAATATATATATTTTTGCCCATATGAGAGGTGAAGCACTGCCTCACCTGCCTCTAGTGACTGCACATCACTGCCCCACACATATATCCTTTTAAGAAGCAGGGTCGGGGCACATTTCTAGGTGAAAGGCCCAACTGAAATCCAAATGTCTTTGGCCCCCACATTAAAGGGACAGTAAAGTCAAAATTAAAAGTTTCAATTCCTGGGAACTGCATCTAAATGGGCTTTTTTTTTTTAGGGACATTTTAATATAAAAATTACATCCTCTAATTCATTAGCTGGTGAACCAATCAGCAGCAGCAGAATTAGCATAACCCAGTCAATCACCAGCTGTGTCCAAGCTCAGTAAGCTGTGGCACTTGTTGCTCCCAAGTGTGACTTTACCTGTGTTTTTAAACCCTTTCCCACAGAGTGTATTGCAACAATGTTGTGTTCCAACAAATCAGAACATTTACTTTTTTTTCACGACAGTGTACCTTTATTTTTTTATATAGCCATATCTATAAAAAAAAAAAAAAAAATTCATGATTAAGATAGCGCATGCAATTTTAAACAACTTTCCAATTTACTTATGTTTTAAAATTTGCTTCGATCTCTTGGTATTTTTTTATTGTAAAACTATGGCAGCAGTATTTTGCAACATTGTGTAACAAAGCTACAATTAATGTTGCAAAACAGTGCTGCCATAAATTACTAAAGACACGTGCACACTAGTTTTACTCTTCAATAAAAGATACCAAGTGAACAAAGCACATTTGATAACAGAAGTCAATTGGAAATTTGTTTCAAATTGCATGCTCTATCCGGATCATGAAAGTTTAATTTTGTCTTTACTGTCCCTTTAAGCTCTAGTTAATGGGCTGCAGAGCTTCATATTTCTGGACAGAAGCTGAATATTGTTAAGTTTTGGTGGGATTCAGAGAATGATTAAAGCCAGCTGACCCAGCTGGTAAGTGAAGCAGATGCTGCTGTAAGGCAACTTGCAGGATGTACTTTGTACAAATCTATTAAAAATGAATCTTTAAGGGAAAGCTTCACAGTCCATTAACACAACCGTGTTAAATGACACCAACTACAGCCAAGGTGTCTAATTTCCTTTCAACAGATGAACAAACCAATCTTATTAATATAACTAACTCATAAGATTGAGTTCAGATGGAAATTCAATGTATAATCATTTTAAACTTTACTTTCATCAAGAGTCTCCTTAAAGGACCAGTAAATACAGTAGATTTGAAAAACCAACAAATTTATTAAGCCATGGAAGAAAGGGGCGTACAAATGCGCCCCTATTCGCCTCTGGCAAGCAGCAATATGCTGGCGGTATTCAGCATTGCGAAATGGCGCTTGCGCGCAAAACTGCCCGCGCACAGCCAATCGCACGCGGGCAGGAGCTGTCAATCTCCCGAGTCGGACGAGACCGGGGAGATTGAAATTCTCCACCTAAGAGGTTGAGAAGAGGCTTGATAAATCGTGACTGCAGGTTCTCTTGTGAAAACCTGCAGTCGGAGCGAGGTGAAGGGTTTGATAACTTGAGCCAAATGCATTAGTACTTAGGGCTCGATTTATCAAAGCCCTACGTCTGCAAGTTCTCACAAGAACTTACTCGCCATAATTTAACAAGCAGCGGTCACCAGACCGCCGCTTCCCTAACCTCTTCGCCACCTCTAAGGTGGCAAAATTCAATCTCCGCGGTCTAGTCCGACCGAGGAGATTGACAGCTCCTGCCTGCGTGTTGTTAGCTGTGCGCGGGAAGGGGGCGGGATTGCACGCAAGCGCAAAATTGTGCTTGTGTGCAATGGCGATTACCTGCGGGTAACTTTGCCTCGCCACAAGCGAGCTGAGGCGTACAGGGGCGCGTATACGCACCCCTGTCCACCTCAGCTTTGATAAATCTAGCCCTTAGTGTGAACTTCAAATGAGTAGTAGATTTTTTTCCCAACATATTTCTAAGTTATATTTATTTCCACTCCCATTGTATCATGTGACAGCCATCTTTGGTGTCATAAGCTGTGAATTCTTGCACATGCTCACTAGGAGCTTTTGACTCAAAATGTATAAATATAAAAAGACTGTGCACATTTTGTTATAGGAAGTAAATTGGAAAGTTGTATAAAATTGCATGCTCTATTTGAATCCTGAAAGTTTAATTTTGACATGAGTGACCCTTTAACGACCAACGACGTACAGGGTACGTCCTAAAAAAAATTTTCCTTAACGACCAAGGACGTACCCTGTACGTTGTTAGTGTCTTCAAGCGGTGGAAGTGAAGTAAACTTTTTTTTTTAATTTGATCGCATTTGGCGGTGAAATGGTGGCATGAAATATACCAAAATGGGCCTAGATCAATACTTGGGGTTGTCTACTACACTAAAGCTAAAATTAACCCTACAAGCTCCCTTATTAACCCCTTCACTGCTGGGCATAATACACGTGTGGTGCGCAGCGGCATTTAGCGGCCTTCTAAATTAACAAAAAGCAACCCCCAAGCCATATAAGTCTGCTATTTCTGAGCAAAGGGGATCTGAAGAGAAACATTTACAACCATTTGTGCCACAATTGCACAAGCTGTTTGTAAATGATTTCAGTGAGAAACCTAAAGTTTGTGACAAAATTTGTGAAAAAGTGAACAATTTTTTTTATTTGATCGCATTTGGCAGTGAAATGGTGGCATGAAATATACCAAAATGGGCCTAGATCAATACTTTGGGTTGTCTTCTAAAAAATATATATATATACATGTCAAGGGATATTCAGGGATTCCTGACAGATATCAGTGTCCCAATGTAACTATCGCTAATTGTGAAAAAAAGTGGTTTGGAAATAGCAAAGTGCTACTTGTATTTATTGCCCTATAACTTGTTTAAAAAGCAAAGAACATGTAAACATCATTGGGTATTTCTAAACTCAGGACAAAATTTAGAAACTAAGCATGGGTGTTTTTTGGTGGCTGTAGATGTGTAACAGATTTTGGGGGTCAAAGTTAGAAAAAGTGTGGGTTTTTTTCCTTTTTTCATCATATTTTATATATTTTTTATAGTAAATTATAGGATATGATGAAAATAATGGTATCTTTAGAAAGTCCATTTAATGGCGAGAAAAATGGTATACTGTATATAATAAATAATACAGTAAATGAGTAAGAGGAAAATTACAGCTAAACACAAACACTGCAGAAATGTAAAAATAGCCCTTGTCCTTAAATAAGAAAATTGAAAAATGGTGTGGTCATTAAGGGGTTAAACTAAAGGACCACACAATGCAGTAGAATTGTGTCCCCCAGAAAGTGTTTATATAAAGGATAATGGAAGTAAATTGGAAAGTGTCTTAAAACTGCATGCTCTATCTGAATCATAAAAAAATTATTTTGACTTGAGTGTCCCTTTAAGCATCAGAATAAACCACTGGTTTTCAAACCTGTCCTCAGACCTCCCTAACAGTCCACATTTTGAGGCTACCTGAACTGGAGCACAGGTGACATAATCAGAAGATTAGTAAACATGGTTAACCTGCTCTCATCCAAGGTAATCCTGAAAACCTGGCCTGTTGGGGAGGCCTAAGGAAAGGTTTGAAACCCAGTGGACTAAACCATTTAAAAGCATCGGATTGCCTTTTAAGACAAACAGAATCAATAACTCTCTGACCCCTTAAGGACCACAAATACAACTTCTGGATAACCATTTCAGTATTGAACGGATTATAACAGAGTTGGAAAAAAAAATCTAAAAAAAACTTAGCAACATAAATATTTTAGGAGCGTGACAGCTTTTGGAAGCCTGAAAGAATATCTTACCAAAAAAACATAGGTCAAAAAGCATGTCAATTGCCATTTTTACATTTGGCATGTGATATCTAGAGTGTCTTGTGACCCATTATTTGGGATAAGAGACTCTTCATCGTAAAATAAAAAATCTCTTGTGTGTTTTATTTCTGGTAAGGATTTGAATGTGTAAGTAAGTAGCGACTCGTGCCCTTTGGATATTTTCGTAGCCGGACTGAGTCTTGTAAAAGATCCCCACTCTAAGATATGGATTTGCACAGATCTTGAGAGTGGGGATCTTTTACAGGAATCAATTCGGCTATGAAAATATCCAAAGGGCACGACACACTGCTTACTTCCGCATTTGGGTCCTCATAAAGGATACAAATACACATCCCTAATTTATGAAGCAAGAGCATAGTTTATTCAATCATACAATCTACTAGATACTAAGCTTAGACTTATTATCAGTTAGAATCCTTTAAAAAGGAATCTATCCTTTTTCAAATGAAAGGTATCATGGCTATATATATGTATTTTGTTATAAATAAATAAAATGCATTTTTTAAATAAATAAAATATTAATAAATCCCTCCATGGACGTTCACGTACATTACACTTCTAAAAAAAATGCGGGAGTCTGTGCTCTCCCATAAGATTTTTTTTCCAGCCCTGAATTATAATTTTGCCTATTTGTTCTTTAAAAAAGATTTATCACAATAAGGCATAGCTATTAAAGACAGATAAATTAAACAGCATTTCTGTTCTACATTTACATCAAGTGGAGAATAACCAGAATTAAAGGTTTATTAAACCCATACATGCTAGACATAATTATGTTTTCAAAGCAAGAATGTTCTTACCAGGACCTTTTTATCGGGTGCACCACACGGCTAATTTTACTGACCAACCAGCTAAGATTTTAGCCAATATTAAAGGATTCCAAAACTTTTGTATGTTTGGGACCAACTGACTATCAATATCATATAGTACACGTTTACATTTGATCACATACCTATTTGTTGTCTCCAACGAAGTTTCTGAACATTAAAATAAATCATTTTTATTTTCGACGTTGACATCATATCAGCCAACCCTCAAATATGGGAGTTTCACGATCCAAAAAACGGACCAATAGCATTTATGATCAGTGCATAGCATTAACTAACTTATGGTGTTTTTTATGCGCATGTGCATATCAATTAGTCTAGCCTCGCATGCGCATATCAGTTCAAGGACTTCACTTTTACCCATACAATGATATGGGAATTATGCAAGCGCTTTTAACAGGACAATCGAGTCTGCAGATTTACATTCAGTAATGTATGGTATGACGGTCAGTGCAAATTGCGCATGCGCATAGCGGCAAAAAACCTCCATGTTGATAGCCTGGGTTATCATTCTCAGTTGGAGGATGCCAAGCTATTGCCGGCAGTGGGTTCGGAATTTAATACATTTTCAGAAGACAAATTCTCCGAAAGGGTAAAACAAAAAAGAAGCGCAATGCTAATTACAAAAAGATATTTCATATACTGATATGGCTATTGAACATTACTTTTTTTTTTGGTTTAGTGTCCCTTTAAGCTAAAATTAGCCCATATTAAAAATGTTCAAATTGTATTACACAAATTATCATTAAATACTTTTATGTTAAAGGGACAGTCAACACCGATGAAAACTTTATCCCATACCTTAGATCAAGCAAAAAAAAAGAGCCTGCACCGCATCCCATCTTCAATAACACTAACGTTAGGTGGCTAATCTTCAATGAACATTTAGTTAACAGCAGCAGATATGGCCGCCAAACTCCGCCCCCTGTTACGTAGGAGGCTTCTTGTTTTAAATCCATACTCGTTCACAGGGACACTGTTCTATTTCTAATGTGCACGCTCGCTATTAGAAATAGAGCAGTGTCTCCGTGAACGCGGCTAAAGAATCTAGCCGAGGATTTGATTCGCATTGGCTGAAGAGTTAGAGAAGAAGCCTCCTACGTAACAGGGGGAGGAGTTTGGCGGCCATATCTGCCGTTGTTAACTAAATGTTCATTGAAGATTAGCCACCTAACGTTAGTGTTATTGAAGATAGGATGCGGTGCAGGCTCTTTTTTTTGCTTGATCTAAGGTATGGGATAACGTTTTCATTGGTGTTGACTGTCCCTTTAAATTTTGCAATTCATGTGTGCTATGGATAGCAGAAAATTAAATGTTAGAAAATATTACACTGCCCCCACCCGGGTACTTCATAATGCCACCTGGCTTGCAAAATTTTCTTTGGAGAACACTGGACTAATATGTAGATGCATTTTTACAATTATATTAGTTGTTTAAATATTTCAGATATAAGTGTAAAGATTTTGTTTCTATAATGTACTCTTTTGTACTATGATTCTTTAAAGTAATAGGTGCCGCTACGTTTGAACTAATTTTCTATTTATCTCTGACATATGCTAAGAACAGGACTAAGGCCAGATATTAAATAATGCAATAAAATAAAGTCTGAGCAAACAAGGTTCTTAGATAATGTTAAGTTCCACACAGCATTGCAGTCTCTTTTATTGCTTGTTTTATATCTGTCCATAATTGTTCTCAGCAGGAGAGTGAGATAACACAAAAACTTAAGTTCAAACATGCCCTCAATTCCCCCTGTATTTTTGCCTGTAAAATTTGGTCTCTTATTGTTTTGTTTCTCTGTTGTCCTTTTATCCTTGTACCCATGGGCAGCACTGCGAAATCTGTTGGCGCTTTTAATAATAAACATGGTGGCTCCAATTATTTTATAGAGACTCAGTGGAGTTCCGAAAATCAACAATTTTAAGATTACTGAAAAAAGGACAAAATAAATATTGAAAGTATATTGCAAAGCTTTTTAACTACACATAATTAAACGTTATACTACAATCTCATACAGTTTAATATCCTACCAGCAGAGGCGGCAATATGGCAAGAAAAATATGGAAAAATGGATAGGACATCTTAGCCAATACATAGATATACTGAAAATGTATCAAATACTAAGAAGACTGTCTGGATAACACAGCATGTATGGTAGGGTTATCTTATCATGCTTGTCCCCATAAATAGGCGTTCAGCCTTTAAAGTAAAGAAATAAAAACACTATAAGGATGCATTATCTCTGTTTTTCATATCTGCCACTAAGACCATGAACAGATGAATTCTGCATTCATCATAAACTATATTGCAAAGCCTTAAAGAGACAGTAAATACCTTAAGATTTTTATTAAAAAAATATTCAGTTAAGCATAGAAAAAAAAAACACCTTTGCAATATTCTTTAATTATTTATTTTACTCCCTTTCCTGTAATTTAGCTCTGAAAGTTGTGGCTTTTGTTATTCTCAGAGCTGGAAATGCACCCTGCTGACTTATCAAAACTAACTCTTCTGCATATATTTCCCTAATTGGATTTAGCAGATAACAACGGAAAAACAATGCATTCTATACTAACATAATGACCGTGGCTTTCCTATTTGTCTGTAGATGCAAGCCTGGATTGGTTCTTCCAAATAAAGCAAGTGGTGGGTGGAGTTTGGCTGTGGAAAAACAATTGCAGCAAGCAAGATTTTAATTTGCTTTAAAAACATTTAGACTTTGTTGATGCTTTTCTACAGCCACACAACAGAAATGGCTTGTAATTACAAGGTGTTTACTGTCCCTTTCATTTATTTAAAGCATCTCGGAATGCCTAATGTCCACACGTAAGCTACGGATTCATAAGTTAACAAGCAAACGCAAAACTGACCCCCTGCCACCTCTACTACTAGAGTCCTATAAAGGCAATCAGTTGTCAATTTGCTTGGGAAACAAATCTGTATTTAAAAATAGAAATATAATAAAGATCATTTTAAAACTATAGACGTCTCAAGCAAAATATATATTTATAAATGCATTCAATCTTTGTATATTCTTGCAGGTGTATACAGTATATAGGTATTCAGAGGCAAAACAAACTTGCATCATTTTGCAACCTAGACACAAACTTGTTAATACTTTATACAGCTTCGGAAAATAAAGGTGACTAATTTAAAAGCCTACTGAACCAAAGTAGGGCTACATTTTCCAGACTTAGTTGATGTATCATTTGATGCAGTAGTGACTATTTTCATATGATAATAATATTTTAATAACAAAACAAAATAAACACCTTATTAAAATGATTTGCAAAATCTTATTAGCCTCACAGTTTGGGGGGAACATATATAAAAATGGATCTTAAAAAAATATCAACAGCTCTTTAAATTTTTTTAATATTACGTACAACTCAAACACAATGACAATTATTTGTTTTTGTTATATAGATAGGAAGCAATATCGTTACTGTTATAAAATTATATATTTATATATATATATATATATATATATATATTTATATTATTTGCTTTGTAATGATTATGGAAACAAAGATTAATTTACAATTTTTAACCTGTAGCAAATAGTGCTATTGTTCTAAAACAATGCATACAAATAGGTGGACCTTGAGTTGGCATCAATATTAAATGTCACCAGATATTTATTAACCCCTTGGTTCAGAGACATGAAACTCACTGCTATGCAATACACTGTAGTTAATTAGTTAAAGGGACATTAAGTGCAAAGTCACATTAATATTTTAAAGTAACAACACAAAACAAATCTTTATAAAGTTAAAATGACCTGTATATGGTCTAATCCACATATCTTTAGAATCACAGCCATTGTATCAATATAGTAATCATCTGTTGGATAGGACCATGAAACATATAGCCTGGAGTAAGACTTAGTCAGAGGAAAAAGAAATCTTGTGTAATTGTATTTTACTGCCATAAACTTGTGTAGCATTCTAACCCTTAACCCATTAGTTGCCAAAGCGGATGAGAACACAATATGTTGAAGCCCTTTCTGCATTTAATGTGTTTATAAACTATATATAGTTAGGTTGAAAGGGTTTGATGATCAATAATGCAATGTTTACTCTAGTTACAGAATCCTCTCAATTTCTAGGGTATGAAATGCTGCCTGTATACTGATGAAAGAGATATTAATAATACTGAAAAATAAGGATTATTATAGTGGATATGGCATTTCTCATTGGAAAGAAAGCTCTTGAATTTATTCATATTGACATGTGGGAGTAAAACCACAGCAATTTATTTTGCATTTACTTAACAATAAAAAAGGGGTTAATGTATCTGGATAAATACAGGGCACATCCAAATAAAGGCACAGCCTTCCCAGCCATATATTCATAGGAGCTAGTAGCAGCGATTATCATTGAACCAAAACAATCACACAATGCATAATGACAGACACTGATGTTTGTAAATAAGTACATAGCACTATTTCACTGCATACTATTCCACTAATTAGTCAGATCACACATTGCTAGGATCAGAAAAAAATACTATGAATAGTCTGAACTGGAGCCAAACCTCTTTATAAAGAAAATATATATTTTTTTCCCATAATCGGGGCAAATTTAGGACCAACAGTGACATAGAAGATCTGACCTTTATATAAAGGGGTAGATACCCCCTACTCTAAAGGTACTGGGTTATGAATTTATATAATGTGATTGTCTTCCAGAATAACAGATAACAATGGTGTAATAATATCATAGTATTAACTCCTCGGTTGCCAGACAAACCTGAACCATACTATAAAGAATAAAAACATTACATTAACGCCTTGTTTACCATAGACTCTGCAACACACTGTTAAAAAAAGGTGTTATATAATGATAGCAAGTCCTGTCCTAAGCAGCCCTATTTGGGCATCTCTCTCTGTATGTGTATATACACATATTTATGTTTTATACATAAGCACAATGGCAAGAAATGCACTGACAGCTCTGCAAGTGGTGACTCTGTGAGCCTTACCATATACTCGCACCCAGCCTTGTTGCTGACACACAGACTCCATCAGGATCCGGTCCAGCAGCCCTCCTCCAACACATGGAGAGTCCAGTTCCTCTGGGAGGGAGTCTCTGTCCTGGAATCCCTGGTATAAGTCATGTCCACCCGAAAGCGAGTCGCCTCCAGGAGAAAGATCCATCATGAGCATCCCTATGGGCAGCTGACAGTCCTGATCTCACTTCCCTCCCTTCTCCCCTAAGGCTTTTATCTCCTGAGCCCCGGGGGAAGAGGGCTGCAGGGTGCCGGTAGCTGGTTATAAGACGTCCAGCTTGAAGAAAGGGGGTACACGAGGTCCTCTGCTTTTACACGGCGGTACAGATCTCCTACGCTTGATTTCCCCCTCCGGTGGGGGAATGAGAGAACTGCACGGAACAACCCTTTATATAACCTCGGGGCACGGGACCATCACCCCGAGGAGCAGATCGAGCCCTGGAGAGGCTATCCGAGCGTTGTCAAGGTAACTGGTCTGCACGAGACGGCTCGCGGACAATCCCGGAGCTGCAGCAGCTGAGCCTGGCAGTGGCGACACCCAGCCTCCAGCATCAGCGGAATCCCTGGGAGATAGGCAAGGGTAATCGAGCACCGATTACAAGGGAAGGAGGGAACGTATGGAAAGCATGGATAACCAGGAGCCTGACACGCCTATTTGCAAATATAGGTTAAGCAGACTAGAGTAGCTGAGGGCATCTGGTGGTGAGAAAAGAAAATTCACTTTAAAAATATTTTATTAAAATGAGTGTTACCGATATACTAACTAAACCTTTTTGTAGCAGATTAGAAAACAAAATCACATGGACATCTGTATGTAAAAAAGGAAACTATTTTACCTCAAAATTTCTTCAGGTCACCAAAGTAAGTGCTTTTAAATTATCTTCCAGCAACTCTTTTTTTTTTACTGCTATCTCCATGGTGAGGAGTTAAAAAAACAACCAATCAGCATAATAAGTACTAAAGTTATGTATGCTTTGCTTTTACTGTGATATTTTGGGATTTCAGATAATCTCATCTTCATAGTAAACCTCCTTAAAGGGACATTAAACACTTTGAGATGGTAATATAAAATGATATATAATAAAACTCCTCTGCAATATACTTTCATTTATTTTGTCCTCTTTGCCTGTAATTCCATTCTGAAATTGTGAGCTTTTTAGTTCCTGTTAGAAATGGAAGTGCAGAACTCTGTTAAATCCAGCACAACCATTGGCTGCACACTCTAGTGACCTATTTATAACTGACCCTAATTGGCCACAGCAGAGAAGGTAACACAAGTTACAACATGGCAGCTCCCAGTGTTTTATAGACACAAAAACTTTACACTTATTTTGTCACTTTTTAAACAACTAATGAAACTTTAAAAAATACATCTACATGTTACTCATGGACTAATCTTTTCTTTGAATGTATCATTCTATCTTGCATGTATTTAGTGTTTAATGTCCCTTTAAAGTGAATGTAAAGTTTCTTTAATTACTGCACAGTATATACAAATAGTCTGCAAAACAGGGGCACTTTCATTCACTACACATTTCTAAGACGGTTTATTGGTAAAATATTTACCATTTTGTGAAGGTAAACATAACGCCTTTCCTCTGCCCGTATCTCTTCCTTCATCTAGCTGAGCCATGACAAATCCGGCTTCATCCAATCGTTGGTTGCCTCATGAGCTGGATGCCATGTGGGGCACGCAACGATTGGATGAAGCCGTATTCGTCAACACTCAGCTAGATGAAGGATGAGATGCGGGTGGAGGAACGGAGGTATGTTTACCTTCACAAAATGGTAAATATTTTACCAATAACGTGTCTTAGAAAAGTGTGATGAATGAAAGTGCCCCTGTTTTGCAGACTATTTGTATATACAATCAATTTAAACTGAGAAGGGAAATAAAGGCTTCATCCATTCATTGGGTGCCCCACATGGCGTCCAGCTCATGGGGCCCGCAATGATTGGATGAAGCCAGATTTTTAAACAGCTAGATGAAGGATGAGATGCGGGCGAAGGAATGGCAGTATGTTTACATTAAAAAATGGTAAATATTTTACCAATAAAGAGTCTTAGAAAAGTGTAATGAATGAATGTGCCCCTGTTTTTCAGACTATTTGTATATACTGTGCAGTAATTAAAGAAACTTTACAATCACTTTAAACTGAGGAGGGAAATAAAGTGACTGATTGTGCATACAGATGCCAGGTGCATACTCCCATGACAAGAATCCTCATTGGATGTTCAAAGTCCCATTACAATGGGATGTGGCTACTGAGGAAATTGTGAGGAAAAATATTACAGAGATACACTTTTTACAGATATGATGCACACTTTCAAGTCAGTATAATATGTATATCTATCTATCTATCTATCTACATATAAACTGTATATATAGATTAATATAGATATACAGACAAAAATAACTATACAATGACATAAAGTCATTCATAGGCATATTTTAAAATAACCTAAATATATTTCAAATAATAAAAAATGTATTTATATACTACATATGCAAAAACACAAATACACCGCTCCCTCCCACCCTTCCCATATATTGTGTGATTGTAATGTTTGGAAGTGCAATGAACAAAGAAAAATAGTTAATAGGAGTAAATTAGAAAGTTGCTTCAAATTGCATGCTTTATCTGAATCATGAAAGAAAAGAATTGGGTTTCATATCCCTTTAAGTTAAGTTGAGAAAAGAGGTTTGCCAAACTGGGTCTGTTTTCTCTAGAAAAAAAGGCGCTTGAGAGGTGACATGATTCATTTATATAAATATATTCAAGGCCCATATACAGAGATGGCAGAAGCTCTGTTTATTCCAAGAAAATTGATTGTGACAAGAGAAAAAAGGCTAGAGAAAAGGAGATTTAAAGGGACACTGAACCCAAATTTATTTATTTCTTGATTCAGATAGAGCATGCAATTTTAACCAACTTTCTAATTTACTCCTATTATCAAATTTTTTTGTTCTCTTGCTATCTTTATTTAAAAAAAAGAAGGAATCTAAGCTAAGGATACAGAGTAGGCTAACCATATTGCCGCTTTAAAAAGGGACACATATGAAAAATACATATGTCAGGGTTCTTATGCAAAACATTTCTTTAAACAGCCCTGAAAACAGCCCTGATATATGTATTTTTCATATATGTCACTTTTTAAAGCGGCAATATGGTCACCCTAATACAGAGTCACAATGAAATTGCTGCAAAGCTGTCTGAATGATAAATAATAAATGCAATGTTCAATATGCAATGCGGCTTGTTCACTCTTTGTAAAGTTGCGATACAACACATGAAGATATACTTGTAATGACTGCTCACCTTTTCTCTCCTCCCGGATAAGGACCTTTTGGGGTATTCACTGCAGGGAACTCAGATCCAACCAAGCCTATTCACGGACCCATGATATTCAAACCTTGCGGTCCGTTTAGAGTACCATGCCTGCTGTACACCTGTCGCGTCCGTCTTCCTACAGAGTACATCGCAGAATACGTGGTTACACAGTCACGTGTGGAGCTGAGTCCAATGAATACAAAGGGAACAAGCCGGCTATCCCGAGACACAGACTGATCCTCTGGCAAATTCAGGGTAATTTATAAAAAAAGATGTCGGTCCGTGTGTAGAATAAAAAGTTTCTTTATTGATACAGGTTAAAACAAGACCTAAGAGTCCACGGAACATCAGCAAGGGTGTAGTGTGTCAGACTGGCTTACGCGTTTCGGCGTGAGCCGTAATCATAGCTTGTACCATATGGCACACTGCACCTGTTTAAATGGTTAAAACAACAGTCATTGGTTAATCAAAAATTGTTAAATTTACATAAACACACCCTTAAGCCATGTTAATTACTGCCTGTGTTAACAAAGGTAAACACAGGATTCTACATGGTACATACTATTCTTAACCTGCATATGAAGCAAAGATACAAAATACAAAGTATGGACAATGTAAAAAACACTTGCACAGTGTATATAACAGTGTACTTTATATATTATTAAATGTTTGATATTTAATACCATGTCAAACTTTTTAAATTCATAATACCAAGAAAAAGTTAGTGGACAAAAATGAATTTGAATTAACCTAAGAACTGCAGATAAGATATAGATCAAACGTCAGGCATAATTCAACATTATTCCTATTGCCTTATTACCTTATAATACACTATCTACCACCAAAATTAGGCTTTACTATCCTATTGAGTAAAAAACTCCATTCACAGAATAGTTCATATAAGTACTAAATATCAAAGTTAGGTACTATGTACGCCCCATGGAATGAATATTTTAAATATACAATCTTTTGAATAAGGAATAGATCTCATTTATTAATTGTATTTTATAAGGACATTGGCCCAGCATGTGATAGGATGTCATGTATAGCCCATACAATATATAACAAACATCAAAAAGTGCTATATAATATATACAGTATAATTAGATCAATAATGGAACAAAAAGGGGGAAAACTTAAGATGTGCAGACTATTGCCAAAAATTGATTAAATTGTATTCGGAATTCAATCCTTTGGGTACCCTGGTTTTTAACCGGAATATCCAAAACATCTCCTGGCGTTCAAGTCTTTTTGTTCTATCCCCACCCCTGCTTACAGAGGGAATTCTCTCTATGATATTCCATTTGAATGTGTCAATACTCTTATTCTGAAATTGAACAAAGTGTTGTACGAGGGGAGTTTTAGCTTTACCTACTGTATATGTATAGTAGAGAAGTGTTCTCTGATACGGGAGTTTACATCCCTAGTGGTAAGTCCCACGTACTGTAAAAAACATACATCACATGTGATGAGATATACTACATAATTACAAGTACAATTAAGACAACTGCAAATTTCAAAATTCTCCTGTGTAGTCATAGATGTAAATGTTCCCCTAACAGTACATGCTCGCACGGTTTACATTTTGATTTGCCACATTTGAACATGCCTTTATGTTGGAGCCAGGTGGATGCCGACTGTTTGGGCTTAACTACTTCAGAAGGTGCTACAGAATTACCAAGTGTCTTTGCTTTCCTATAGGCGCATCTTATTCCTTTGTCAACTATAGGGACCAATTGGTCATCCGCAATTAGTACTTTAAAATGTTTATGTACTATGTTACACACTTTGTTCTATTGTGCACTATAGTTGATAATAAATGTAACACCTGGAAAATATTTCTTTAAAGAGGTATCTTTATCTTGCAACAAAGTATCTCTGTCCAGCTTCTCCACCTCTTTTCTCGCCCTGCCAATCACATGTATATTGTAACCTCTTTCCAAAAGTCTACTGCTCAATTCATTAGCTTCCTTTTCATATAGATGCGTATCAGTGCAATTCCTCTTTGTACGTATGAATTGCCCTTTAGCCACTGCATGAGGCACATGCTTTGGATTACAACTCCTCGCACTCAGAAGTGTATTACCTGAGATAGGTTTGCAATAAATCCCTGATTCAATATTACCATTAGGTAATCCCTTGAGTTTCAAATCCAAAAAATTAATAGTATCCTTGTGAAACTCATGGGTAAATCGCAAACCTACCTCGTTGGAGTTTAACCAACTAAGGAAATAAAGGGCAGATTGTTCATTACCTCGCCACACCAAGAGCAGGTTGTCAATATAGCGTCTATATACATCAATCTGGTCTCTAAAGGGATTAGTATCTGCAAAGATGTGGGACTTCTCCCACCATCCCATAAAGATGTTGGCATAAGAGGGGGCACATGGCTGTCTCACATCTTTGCAGATAAACCTTTCCATTAAAGCTAAAAATAATGATGCGGCAGCAAAAAAGATGCAACTTCCAATGTAAACTTTTGAAAACAAGAAGAAAAATCTGTATAATTAGATAAAAAGAATTTCAATGCCTCCAGACCTAAATTATGTTGATTACATGAATAAAGTGAGCATACATCTATTGTCAACCAACTCTTCTCAGAGTCCCACCTCACATCCTTTACTAACCTCAGAACATGTTTGGTATCACGAAGATAGCTGGGTAGATTTTTGGCAATGGGCTGTAATACCTCATCCAGCCATTGAGAGAGCTTTTCGGAGAGAGAGCCAATACCGCTGACTATCGGCCTCCCCTGGACATCCGTGAGTGACTTGTGGACCTTGGGCAAATGGCATTCTAGAAAGCTTAACATAGAGATACTCTATGGTGTTTTTGTCCAAGATTCCCAAGTCACCACCCCAGTCCAGGAGGTGCCTTAACTCTCTCTGAAGAGAGGGGGTGGGGTCGCCACTCAACAAAACATAGTTTTCTCTATTGCCCAATTGTCTGAGGGACTCCGCTACATAATCACTTTTGTTGAGTACGACTATCGACCCCCCCCCCCTTATCAGTATTGCGTATGACTAAGTCATTGTTATCTTGCAATTCCTTCAATGCTCGTTTCTCTTTCCCAGTGAGATAAGAGGGGGTAACCATATCCTCATTTTTAAGTTCAGTTAGGTCCCTTTCTACTCTCTTAAAAAATTGTTCTAAAGTGGGGCCTCTGCTGTAGATAGGATAGAACTGGGATGATTTTTGAAACCTCCTAATCCTATTAGTACCTTCCATGGGATTAACCTCTGTCCTACCCTCATGTTCCAGTGCTTCTAGGGAAAGTAAGTCACAGCATTCATCAAATGGCAAATCAATCCCTACTGCCTGTCTGGATGTTAAAACTTCAGTCATATGCGTGTCACTCCTGAAATATTTGCGTAGAGTTACATTTCTAATCAATCTGTTAACATCTATAAGTGTATTAAATAGATCAAACTCAGAAGTCGGTGCAAAGTTTAAACCGTAGGACTACACCTTAAATTGTTCCCTGGTTAATTCATGTTTAGACAAGTTTATTACATTGCCAGTTTGAACTTTGATTGGGATTGATTCCGGCTGCCCCTCAATTGATAAAGTTCCTGAGTGTTTGCCCCTGCCCCCCCTCTCCCGTGTCTATCCTGTCTAGAAGAAAAACCTGCTCCATTATATTAATGGGGTTGTGGGTAGTCTGTACTAGAGGGGAAGGCTGTGTGGGCTTACTGGATACATATCTGATACTATGTTGTAAGGGGCCTGCTGACACTAAAGGCACAATGGGGTCCTTTGGTCTTACTACTATTTCAGTATTAATAGTAGTATTCAGTGGGTTCTTTTTAAGAATTCCTGAAGGCTTACTTACAAGCTCATCTCCACTGGACGAAAGTCCATCCTCGGACTGGGACCCCTCCCCTCCTGAAAATGAAACTTTCCTGTTTCTCCTCTGTTTTTGTCTACGTCTGCGTGCTCTAGTATTGGTGGATGATCTTTTAGCCTGTCTCAATTTTCTATTCCAAATATACACAATGTTGTTGTTATAATCAGTTTTGTCACACAAAAACTTAGCGTGTTTTGTTTCTATCATATTCTGTCTACATTCTGCTACAATTGTTTTAAGTAAATCATCAAAATTAGAGAAATCATTATCACCACTACGAGTATTAAGTATCAATTGCAACTCGTCTATCTCAGATATTAATACTTTCAACTGTGACATTTTAAATTGTAGTAATAACTGCATCAGGCATATAGAACAATCTGTGAGAACTGTGTTCCAAGCATCTCTAAAAGTTTGGTCTATGACATCAAATGTCGGATATTTATTCATCCTAAGACCTCTTAGCACCATTTGTAACTCAATATATTTTTCAAAAGTCCAAATGTCCCATTGGAGCCTCAGTTCTTTTGTCAACAGTTTCTCCATACAGTCAAACAAAGCAGACAAACAGAAATTTGTTTTATCCTCAGAAAAGATTGTGTCCATGTCTGTGGAAACATTGTCTCTGGTTGTTGCAGGTAAAAGTGAAAAGTATTGCACCATTTGTTCCATGGCTCTATGTAAGTGCGGGACAGACTTAGAAACAGCTATGCAGCATATAAGGGTTGCCAGTAACCCAATGAAAATACAGAGTCACAATGAAATTGCTGCAAAGCTGTCTGAATGATAAATAATAAATGCAATGTTCAATATGCAATGCGGCTTGTTCACTCTTTGTAAAGTTGCGATACAACACATGAACATATACTTGTAATGACTGCTCACCTTTTCTCTCCTCCCGGATAAGGACCTTTTGGGGTATTCACTGCAGGGAACTCAGATCCAACCGAGCCTATTCACGGACCCATGATATTCAAACCTTGCGGTCCGTTTAGAGTACCATGCCTGCTGTACACCTGTCACATCCATCTTCCTACCGAGTACGTCACAGGATACGTGGTTACGCAGTCACATGTGGAGATGAGTCCAATGAATACAAAGGGAACAAGCCGGCTATCCCGAGACACATACTGATCTTCTGGCAAATTCAGGGTAATTCACAAAAAAGATGTGATCGGTCCGTGTGTAGAATAAAAAGTTTCTTTATTGACACAGGTTAAAACAAGACCTCAGAGTCCACGGAACATCAGCAAGGGTGTAGTGTGTCAGACTGGCTTACGCGTTTCGGCGTGAGCCGTAATCATAGCCTGTACTATCTGGCACACTGCACCTGTTTAAATGGTTAAAACAACAGTCATTGGTTAATCAAAAATTGTTAAATTTATATAAACACACCCTTAAGCCATGTTAATTACTGCCTGTGTTAACAAAGGTAAACACAGGATTCTACATGGTACATACTATTCTTAACCCGCATATGAAGCAAAGATACAAATACAAAATACAAAGTATGGACAATGTAAAAAACACTTGCACGGTGTATATAACAGTGTACTTTATATATTATTAAATGTTTGATATTTAATACCATGTCAAACTTTTTAAATTCATAAGACCAAAAAAAAGTTAATGGACAAAAATTAATTTTAATTAACCTAAGAACTGCAGGTAAGATATAGACTAAACGTCAGGCAGAATTCAACATTATTCCTATTGTTAACACATTAAGTAATTAACATGGCTTAAGGGTGTGTTTATGTAAATGTAACAATTTTTGATTAACCAATGATTGTTGTTTTAACAATTTAAACAGGTGCAGTGTGCCAGATAGTACAGGCTATGATTATGGCTCACGCCGAAACACGTAAGCCAGTCTGACACACTACACCCTTGCTGATGTTCCGTGGACTCTGAGGTCTTGTTTTAACCTGTGTCAATAAAGAAACTTTTTATTCTACACACGGACCGCACTTGTTTATTGGTGGGTGAATTTATCCCCCAATCAGCAAGAACAATCCAGATTGTTCACCAAAATGGCCCGGCATCTAAACTTACATTCTTGCTTTTCAAATAAAGATTCCAAGAGAATGAAGAAAATGTGATAATAGGAGTAAATTAGAAAGTTGCTTAAAATTGCATGCTCTATCTCAATCACAAAAGAAAAAAAATTGGGTTCAGTGTCCCTTTAATCTCAGCAACGTAAATGTTTTTTCACTGTAAGAGCAAGCAAATATCTCTGCCAAAATCAAAAATTATGCTTACCAGATAATTTCATTTCCTTCTGTACAAGGAGAGTCCACGGCTTCATTCCTTACTGTTAGGAAGTACTGAACCTGGCCACCAGGAGGAGGCAAAGACACCCCAGCCAAAGGCTTAAATACCTCTCCCACTTCCCCTATCCCCCAGTCAATCTGCTGAGGGAACAAGGAACAGTAGGAGAAATATCAGGGTATAAAAGATGCCAGAAGAAAACACAAAATTTAGGGGTCCGCCTATCAGAGAAACACGCACAGGAGCCGTGGACTCTCCTTGTACAGAAGGAAATTAAATTATCTTGTAAGCATAATTTTTGTTTTCCTTCTTAATACAATGAGAGTCCACTGCTTCCTTCCTTACTGTTGGGAAACGTATACCCAAGCTCTAGAGGACACCGAATGATAACGGGAGGGACAAAAAAGAGGCAGACCCTAATCTGAGGGCACCACAGCCTGCAAAACCTTTCTCCCGAAGGCTGCTTCAGCAGAAGCAAAAACATCAAATTTGTAGAATTTAGAATAAGTGTGTAAGGAAGACCAGGTAGCCGCCTTACAAATCTGCTCCATAGAGGCCTCGTTCTTAAAGGCCCAAGAAGAAGCCACTGCTCTAGTAGAATGAGCTGTAATTATCTGAGGAGGTCTATGTCCCGCTGTTTCATAGGCTAAGCGGATAAGACTCCTCAACCAAAAAGATAAGGAAGTCGAAGAGACCTTTTGACCCTTAAGCTTCCCAGAAAATGCCACAAACAAGGAAGAAGTTTGTCCAAAATCCTTAGTAGCTTAAAGATAAAACTTCAAAGTCCAAATTATGAAGTAAACGTTCCTTTGAAGAAGAAGTATTAGGACACAAAGAAGGGACCACTATCTCTTGATTGATGTTACGGTCTGACACAATTTTAGGGAGAAACCCTAACTTTATACGTAGGACAGCCTTAGCCGAATGGAACACCAGATAAGGAGGCTCACATTGCAAGGAGGCAATCTCAGATACTCTGCATGCCAAGGCAATAGCCAGTAGAAAGAGAACTTTCCAGGACAACATTTTAATATCAATTTCATGTATAGGTTCAAACTGAGCTCTTTGCAAAACTTTAAGAACCAAATTTAGACTCCAAGGTGGAGCCGAAGTTTTGAACACAAGTCTGATCCTAATCAGAGCCCTAACAAAAGACTGAACATCTGGAAGCTCAGAGAGCCTCTTGTGCAGTAAAACAGGCAAGGCCAAAATCTGTACCCTCAAGGAACTGGCCGAAAGACCCTTCTCCAGACCATCCTGGAGAAACAGCAGAATCCTGGCAACCTTATCTTTATGCCAAGGAAAACCATGCTCTTCACACCAGAATAAGTAGGTTCTCTACACCTTATGATAGATGCGAAGAGTAACCGGCTTACAAGCTTGAATGAGAGTATCAATAACTCTCTCTGAAAAACCTCTCTTGGCTAGGACTAAGCGCTCCATCTCCATGCAGTCAGCCTCAGAGAATCTAGATTTTGATGAACGAAAGCACCTTGTTCCAGCAGATCCCTGCGACAAGGTAACTTCCATGGAGGAGAAGATGACATCCTCACTAGGTCAGCGAACCACGTTCTTCGCAGCCACGATGGAGCAATCAGTATTACTGACGCCTGCTCCTGCTTGATACGGGCCACAACTCGAGGAAGGAGTGGTAATGGCAGAAAAAGGTAGAGTAGATTGAACCTCCAAGGCACCGCCAGTGCATCTATTAGCTCCGCCTGAGGATCTCTGGACCTCGACTCATATCTGGGGTAGTTTGGTATTGAGACGAGATGCCGTGAGTTCTATCTCAGGCGTCCCTCACCTGAAGCATATCTCCGCAAACACTTCGGGATGGAGAGACCATTCCCCTGGATGAAAGGATTGTCTGCTGAGAAAGTCCGCCTCCCAGTTGTCCACACCCAGAATGTGGATCGCTGACAGCGAACAGCTGTGGGCCTCCGTTCACTCCAGAATCCAAGATACTTCCCTCATTGCTAGGGAGCTTCTCGTTTCCCCCGATGGTTGATGTAAGCCACCGAGGTTATATTGTCTGATTAGAATCTGATAAACCGGGACAAACCCAGAAGAGGCCAAGCCTTCAGAGCATTGTAGATTGCTCAAAGCTCCAAAATGTTGATCGGGAGGGAGTGTTCCTCCTGAGACCACAGGCCCTGTGCCTTCTTGGCACCCCAAACAGCTCCCCATCCTGAGAGGCTCGCGTCCGTAGTCACAATCTCCCAGGATGGTCTGAGAAAGGATGTCCCTCGGGAGGATCTGGACAGAGCCACCAAGAGAGCGATTCTCTAGACTGGTTGTCCAGGGAAATCTGCTGAGACAGATCCGAATGATCGCCGTTCCACTGTCTCAGCATGCACAGCTGTAGCGGTCTGAGACAGAACCTGGCAAAAGGAATTATGTCCATGCTGGACACCATGAAACCAATTGCCTCCAAACACTGAGCCACAGATGGCCTTAAGGAGGTCCGGAGGGCAAGACATGCCGAAGCTAGCTTGCACCGTCTCTGGTTGGTTAGAAATACCATCATGGATATTGAATCTATTATAGTACCCAGGAATTCTACCCTGGTGCTTGGAATAAGAGAACTCTTCTCTAAGTTTATCTTCCATCCATGTGATCGAAGAAGAGAGAGAAGAGATACCGAATGGTCCTCTGCTTGACGAAAGGATGGCGCTTGAACCAGAATGTCATCCAAGTAGGGAGCTACTGCTATACATTGGATTCTGGCGACAGCCAGGAGAGCTCCTAGAACCTTTGTAAAGATTATTGGTGCCGTAGCTAGAGCAAACAGAAGTGCAATGAACTGGAAGTGTTGATCCAGGAACACAAACCTTAGGAACTGGAAGTGGTCCCTGTGGATTGGAACGTGAAGGTAGGCATCCTTCAGATCTATAGTGGTCATGAACTGTCCTTCCTGAACTAGAGGAAGAATGGACCTTATTGTCTCCATCTTGAATGAGGGGACATTTAGAAATTTGTTTAAGCACTTTAGGTCCAGAATTGGGCGGAAAGTTTCCTCTTTCTTTGGGACCACAAACAGGTTTGAGTAGTATCCCAAACCTCTTTCTGCGTTAGGAACCGGGACAATGACCCCCCCCCCCCAAGGAGGACAGATCCTGCACGCACCCCAGAAAGGCTTCCCTCTTTTCTGGTTTTAAAGACAGGCTTGAGAGGAGAAATCTGCCCTTGGGTGGATGAGATTTGAAACCTATATTGTATCCCTGAGCTATGACCTCCAGGACCCACGGATCCTGCACGTCCCTGGACCAAGCGTCTGCCCCCTACACAATCAGGCTGTGGATCGGGGGCCACCCGTTCATACCGACTTGTTCTCGGCAGGCTTCTTGTTCTGCTTGGATTTATTCCAGAATTGAGCCAGCTTCCAATTGCTCTTGGTTTGCTCGGGCTTAGAGGAGGCCTGCTGATGTTGGGACTTTTCAGAACGAAAGGAACGAAAATTAGAACCTTGTCCCTTAGACTTGTTCTTTTTATCCTGCTGTAGGAAGGTGCCCTTGCCCCCTGTAACCATGAAGATAATGGAGTCCAGCCCTGGACCAAATAAAATGTTTCCCTTAAAGAGGAAGGAAAGTAGTCTAGACTTGGAAGTCATTTCCACAGACCAGGACTTCAGCCAGAGTGCCCAACGCGTCTGCACTGAGAAACCAGCGATTTTAGCATTCCGCGAATAATCTGCCTGTTTACATCACAGATAAAAGAATTAGCAAGTCTTGGATAACGTTGAGGGGGCCCTCTACCTCGATCAAGTCCGTTAAGGAGTAGCACCAGTAGGCCGCAGGTCCAGCAACCGAGGCAACAGCCGCTGCCAATTGAAAGTTTTCCTCTTTTTATCCATTGACTCTCTGAAAGACGAGCTATTCTCAAGAGGGATAGTAGTACGCTTAGCTAATGTGGACATAGCACCATCCACCTTAGGGACGGAACCCCACAACTCCAACTGAGAGTCCGGGACCGGAAATAATTTTTTAAAGGCAGACGAAGGGGAAAAGGAAGATCCAATTATATTCCATTCGTTCTTAAAAATATTTGCCATTTTTACAGGGAAAGTTAGCGGGGCTACCCTGTCCTCGTACACTCTGTCTAATTTAGGTATCAAAGGTTAGTCAGGCAACTTGGCCTCTGGAACCTCTAATGTCGACAGAACCACCTTTAGAAGAAAACGTAGGTGTTCAATTTTAAATCTAAAGGCTGGCTCCTTCGAAGCCGGAGGCCTAGAGGTAGCAGACTCCAAACCAGAAATTTCACCCTCTGACGACTCAGAGTGTGACCCATCCTGGGATACTTGAAAGGCAGACAAATCAAGCAAATCACTGGATGTCCCCTGGACCAGAGAGCTATGTTTAACCTTTCGCTTGTGCTTAGCAGGGCGAGGTAGAGCACTAAGGGCCTCAGACACCGCCATTTTTAACTGCGCGGTAAAGTCTGATGGTAAAAGGCTCCTTCCAGACGGAGGATCAGGCATGCTACGGGAAGCTGCATGTGACAATGGAGATGATTGATGGGTACGCACCTCACGGGACGGCGAGTCCTCAGAGGTGGACGGCTCAGTCGTACTAAAGGGGTTAACCTTCTTAGACATAATAACCTTGTTGATGCATATGGAACATAGTTGAGAGGGCAGGCACACCAAGGCCTCCTCACAATATAGACAGGTATTACTATTAGGTATAGAGGGAGTACCCTCAAGCATATCAGGATCCTCCATAGCTTGCGCTAACAACAGTAGGATACAAATAAATGCACTTTTTATTTCTCACAAAAACGGCACCTTTATACCCCCAATGACTGGGGCACTCACCACCTCCTAGACCCAGGCAACCAGAGAAGAAGCGATCTCTCCGACAGCTAGCTCGGTCAGGAATGAGAAAACAAAAGTGTGACCACACCCGGTCACGTGGTGTGCAATGCAGGACTGCCCCTGCTATGAGAAAAAGCGTGCCAAGCTATAACCTGCGCAGCGTTCAAAGTGAAAGTAAAACACCTGTATGTTTCGTTACCGCATAACAACAGTCTATGAGCCCAAATAAATCTAAGACAAAGTGAAAGGCGCACCTTCTAAAGGATATGTTAAAAATATTAACTTTATTCTAATTTTTGAAAATTTAAAAACGTCTTTACCAGCAGCAGCAAAGGTCGGAAGGATAGTGGCTAAATCCCAGTGACCCACTGATGCGTTTCGGCTTGTGAGCCGTAATCGTAGTGTGGTTGTTTGGCCTGTTCCGGCCCCTTTTAAATTAAAAGGTTTGTTTTAATTGGCTTAAAAAAAAAATGGGATTTAACTCTTACCATTCCACTGTGGACGTCACATCTTTGTATTCATCTATACAGCATGACATGGGTTTGGAAGCACTCAAGTTCTTTTGGAGAAGGAATCAGCAATTCAGTGATAAATTTTGCTTATATATTCTACGTGTGACAGAGTTTTTACTGACTCATAACTTATTTTCCTTTGAGCGTGAGTTTTACCTCCAGAGATGTGGGACGGCTATGGGCGCCAAATTTGCCCCCTCCTACGCAAACCTATTTATGGCGTGGTGGGAGGAGAAGTTTGTGGAGAATCTTAATAGAAATCATGTTGGGATCAAATTTACTTTTGAATTTGGCACTGAAAGTATTAATTACTTAGATGTGACTTTAAAGGGAGGAGAGATAGGGAAAGTTGATAAGGAAGTGTATCGAAAGCCTATCGACACCTTATTACATGCCCACAGTAAGCACCCCAAGAGAGTATTCAAGTCAGTAATGAGAGGCCAATTCATTCGGCTAAAAAGAAATTGTACAGACGGGGATAGTTATGCTAAGCATGCTACAAATCTTACAAAGAGACTATTAGAAAGAGGATACAAACAAGGAGATATTGACACAATTAGGGCCAACATTGATGATAGAGATAGGTCAGATTTTTTTAAGAACAAGAATCATAGAAGAGAAAATGAGGTATTCAATGGTGTTACATTTGTTACCCAATTTAGCAACCAATTCTATCAAATCTGCAATATTATTAGAAAGAATTTGTCAATGCTAAAAGCTGACAATGGACTAGAGGGAATTAGTCCGAATAAGTGCAGATTTGCATTTAGAAAGGGAATGTCTATTGGTAACAGAATAGCACCAACACAACTTAAAACAGAAGTTATAAGAACCAGTTCTTGGCTACAACACAGAGGGGTATAGAGATGCAGCAACTTTCAGTGCAAAGCCTGTTATAGTCTGGATAGGAGAGAAGGGTTTAAGAGTAGCGTAACAGGAGAATCATTTAAACATTTAAGCTGCACTAATTGTAGGGCCACATATTTAATTTATTTATTAACATGTATAGATTGTGAAGTACAATACGTAGGCCTCACCACAAGGGAGGTCAGATACAGAATACGTGAGCACCTATCTAGGTGAATTGACTACACCTCTAGTTTTACATTTTAAAAATACTCATAACAAGAACAGGTGTTATCTAAGATCCAATATAGTAGAAACCATCAAACCTAATAACAGGGGAGGTGATAGGGAGTCCATCCTAGGTAAGAGGGAAGTATTCTGGATACACAGACTGAAGACCAGGACACCATATGGTTTAAATTCAGAATATGATTTAATCAGTTCTGGCAGTAGTTTTTCAGATCTGTGTATCCAGAATAGGATAAGATTATCCATGGAATAAACCCTATTTCTCCTACGGTGTATCCGGTCCACGGCTTCATCCTTACTTGTGGGATATTCTCAATCCCTACAGGAAGTGGCAAAGAGAGCACACAGCAGAGCTGTCCATATAGCTCCCCTCAGGCTCCGCCCCCCAGTCATTCTCTTTGCCGCTCTAACAAGTAGCATCTCCACGGGAGGGTAAAGAGTTTGTGGTGTTAGATTTGTAGTTTTTATTTCTTCCATCAAAAGTTTGTTATTTTAAAATAGTGCCGGCTTGTACTATTTACTCTGAAGCAGAAAGTGATGAAGATTTCTGCTGAGAGGAATATGATTTTAGCACCAGTAACTAAAATCCATTGCTGTTCCCACGCAGGACTGTTGAATACCGGAGAACTTCAGTTGGGGGGAACAGTTTGCAGGCTTAACTGCTTCAGGTATGATCAGTCATTTTTCTAACAAGACCAAGTAATGCTAGAAGACTGTCAGAAATCACCTCAGGGATAGGTAAGCCATTTTTCTCAGACTCTGTATAAAGTGATGGCTTAAATTAAGGGCTCAATGCTGGTTGACACTCTTGTGGGCTTAATCGATTGCTTTATTAGCATGATTCAGTATGAATAGGGTGTTTTTGAGACTTTTAAAACACTTATGGGGTTTATTATGGCGCCTGGCACTTATTTAGACACCTAACCTAGTCAAAAAGGCCCCACCACTCTGGAATCAAGAGGGAGGGGGCCTCTTTTTCGCGCCTCAGTTGCGCAGTTGTTTTTGCTAGACAGTTCATGCAGCTTCACGTGGGGAGTCCAGAGACCTCAGAAAGGACTTCAGAGAGGCTTATTTCTTACTCAAATAATCCCTAAGGAAGGTAAAAGCCACAGTAGAGGCTGTGGCATTGTGCTGTAGTGTTTTTAACCGGTTAACTGCTGTTCTTAGCTCCGGTTTGGGCATTAAGGGGTTAATTGGTCTGAAAATTTGTGTGCAATCTTTTCAAAGCATTAAGACAATGTGGTGAAAATTTCATTAAAATCGGATGTTTATTTGATGTTTTTTTGATGTTTTAGTAATAAAGTGTGCACTTTTATTATTTAAAGACACTAACGTTTTTTCAAAAATTATTTTTTATTGCATTGTAGTGCTGTCTAAGTCTGTCAAACATGTCTGACCCTTCAGATAGCCTTTGTTCTGTATGTTTAAAGGCCAAGGCGGTGCCCCCATTAAATTTATGTGTGAAGTGTGCTATAGCGTCCAAACAGCTTAAGGACCGTACAGTCACGCTTAAAGATGTAGCCCAAGATGATTCTTTAGCTGAAGGTAGTGAGGATAGTCTGCTATCCTCTCCTTCTGTGTCAACACCAGCTATGCCCGCGCAAGCGATGCCCAGTACATCTAGCGCACCGATTCCTATTACTTTGCAACAGTTAGCAGCAGTAATGAATAATTCTCTCGCAGCATTTTTATCCAAACTGCCAGCCTTTCCAAGGAAGCGTGATAGCTCAGTTTTAAATACAGAAAATGAGCAAGCAGACGCAGCGGATAATTTATCTGTAGTACCCTTGCATCAATCTGACTTGGCGGTGAGGGAGGGCCTGTCTGAGGGAGAAATTTCTGATACAGGAAAAGTTTCTCAGCAGGCAGAGCCAGATACCATAGCATTTAAATTTAAGTTAGAACACCTCCGCGCCCTGCTTAAGGAGGTCCTAGCTACACTTGATGATTGTGACCCTTTGGTGGTCCCAGAAAAATTGTGTAAAATGGACAAATTCTTAGAGGTCCCAGTACACACTGATGCGTTTCCGATACCTAAGAGGGTGGCGGATATCGTGACTAGGGAGTGGGAGAGACCAGGTGTACCTTTTGTTCCCCCCCCTATATTTAAGAAAATGTTCCCCATTGTTGACCACAGAAGGGACGCGTGGCAGACGGTCCCTAAGGTAGAGGGGGCAGTTTCAACACTAGCTAAGCGCACGACTATACCAATAGAAGACCGTTGCGCTTTCAAAGATCCTATGGATAAAAAATTAGAAGGTTTACTTAAGAAAATTTTTGTTCAACAAGGTTTTCTTCTTCAACCAATTTCTTGCATTATTCCTGTAACCACTGCAGCGGCTTTTTGGTTTGAGGAACTAGAAAACTCGCTCCAGAAGGAGACTTCTTATGATGAAGTCATGGACAGAATTCACACCCTGAAGTTGGCTAATTCTTTCATTACAGATGCCGCTTTTTAGTTAGCTAAATTAGCGGCGAAAAATTCTGGTTTTGCAATCGTGGCGCGCAGAGCGCTTTGGCTAAAATCTTGGTCGGCGGATGTGTCGTCCAAAACAAAATTGCTTAATATTCCTTTCAAGGGTAAGACCCTATTCGGGCCAGAGTTGAAAGAAATTATTTCAGATATCACTGGGGGAAAGGGCCATGCCCTTCCACAAGATAGACCTTTCAAAGCTAAAAATAAGTCTAATTTTCGTTCCTTTCGCAATTTCAGGAACGGACCTGCTTCTACCTCTACAGGCTTGGGCAAGAGATGTTCTGGACCCCTGGGCGCTAGAAATTGTCTCTCAGGGGTATCTTCTGGAATTCAAGGACCTTCCTCCAAGAGGAAGGTTCCACATGTCTCGCTTATCTTTAGACCAGATAAAGAGACAGGCATTCTTACGTTGCGTAGAAGACCTTCTAAAAATGGGAGTGATACTGTAAGGATTCCATTCCACTTCTTACCTCCTTCCTCCAGTCACCTGACTCTAGCTTTACCTGTATTTAAAGCATCATGTGACCACAAACAGGTGCTTGATTATTAAACTAACCTAGCTAAAGTCTGTAGCTGCTATTTGAATCACCTCTTGAAATTACCTCTGAGAAGCTTTCTAAGTTTTGCCTTTTCCGGAATTGCTGAACTCATAAGGATAATTTCTTTTCAAGCTTAAAACAAATAACGGTCATATCCGTTATTCAATGTAAACAAACCTTCCTCCTGCAGTCTTATTGTCGTGCACGCTTTAAGTGAATCTGACAACCTGCTTCAGACGCTCAGTCACTCTCTCACCGCTCACTCAGAGCTGCTTGGATTTGCTGACAGTTTGTTTCACTGCAGCGTAACCGGACTGCTTCCCCCATCCTCTCGCATACAGTGCTGAGTTCTCCTGCTCACAGTATACAGCTCCACTATCCGGAACCTCTGAAAGGTACTGTGTGCGCAACCTGTTGTATCCTGATTAAGGGGGTAAGAACATCTGATATTACAAGTAGCTGGACTGTTTGCTTTTCACATGTGTTGATAACATTTGCTTGCTTACTACGCTACACCGCTAATGCACTAAGACTTCACTCTGCCTGCATCATAATAACAATACTGGTTAATGACAATCGCTACTGTGCTTATATTTGATTTATACCTAAGAGACTGCCATTTCAGTTCATCCTATTCTTCTTGTTGTGAAGTTTAACAACATTTCTGACTTTGTTTTCTGTTGCGTGACAAACCTTATCTCTGCAACGAATTGTTTCCTTTATAATAAATTCACTAAACGCAGCTTGGTTTATGCTACATAAATACTCCAATTGCCAAAGTGATACATCCACTTTATACAGACTCTCTGCAGTTGTGATCCTTTGCAACCTAAGCTAAATCATTACAGAATAATCAAGCCCACCTATGGATCCAGCAGAGCTCCCACAGTTCGTCTATAGTCTGTCTAAGAGAGTGGATGAACTTACTCAGGGTCTTAGAGACCTAAAGGTTGAGAATGAGACTTTAAGAAAAATAATTAAAGATACTACCTTACCTAAATCACAACCTACTTCTACTTTTGTGGAACCTCAGATAGCAGCACCTGACTTATTTAATGGTGATAGGAATGTTTATCGCCAATACAAGAATGCTTGCCTTCTCATGTTCAATTTGAAGCCATTAACCTATCCCAATGAGAAGATTAAAATACTCACTATGATTAGCTATCTAAGGGGTGAACCCCGAATTTGGGCTGACACTCTGTTTGAAACTAATGACCCCATATTATCCTCTTTAAGTTTCTTTTTGGCGGTCATGGATGAACTTTATTCTGATTCTAACCTACAACTGACGGCTGAAAGTAAGATGAGAAAACTCAGACAAGGTAACCGTCCTGTTGAAGTCTACATAACGGAATTTAAACAACATGCCATAGATTCCCAATGGAATATGATTGCTTTGAGGAATCAGTTCCGCTTAGGACTCTCTGAATCAGTTAAAGACGAATTGGCACGAACCAATCTACCTGATAACCTGGACGGTCTCATGAAATTATCAATGCATATCAATAGAAGGCTTCGGGAAAGGAAGTCTGAACGCCAACCAGGTGATTCCACATACAGAAGAGCCCCACATCCTATGCCTGCTGCTCCATCTCCAAGCACTCCTGAACTTATGGATATCATGTTTTTTCGGGGTCCTTTGAGTTCAGAAGAAAGATTCAGGAGAAAATCCAAAGGTCTTTGCATGTACTGCGGAAGTCCATCCCATTCCCTTCGTGAATGTCCCTCTCTTCGTAAAAACAAGAATAGTAAGTCTTTCACTCATATGAATACTTTAATTGTTCATGATAAACCGATTCACTGTACTTTAAATCTCTCTTTACAGTGGGACCACAATCGCTTGACGAGAGAGGCCATTATTGACACCGGTGCCCAAGGGAATTATATTGACAAATCTATTGTGTTGGAAAATAAAATACCCCTTATCACTAAGTTGTGTCCTGTTTCAATTCGAGTAGTAGATGGCTCTGAAATTTCTTCTGGTCCTGTTACAAAGCATACCATTCCCATACTTGTAACTACTGTAGATTCACATCAAGAATACATTTCATTCGATGTAATTACTACACCACTTTTTCCAATTGTGTTAGGTTTACATTGGCTTCGTCTACATGAACCAGTCATTAATTGGAGTTCTCTGAAATTAAGTTTTAATTCACCCTATTGCCATCAAACTTGCCTGAATCATTCCTCATTACTTCATGTGTCAGAGGATCCTCAGATACCTGTGATGTACAGGAAATTTGCAGACGTTTTTAGTAAAAAGGAAGCAGACACTCTGCCACCCCATCGGTCGTATGACTGTCCTATCGACTTGAAACCATGTACCACTCCTCCGTTTGGGCATCTCTATCCCCTTTGCCAGCCTGAGCTCGACCACCTAAAAGTCTATCTTGATGAAAACCTAAAGAAAGGCTTCATACGCCCCTCCGTGTCTCCAGCAGCCGATGGATTTTTCTTTGTAAGGAACAAGGATAACTCTCTCCGTCCAATTATTGATTTTAGGGAACTTAATAAAATTACAATAAAAAACAGGTATCCCCTACCACTCATCCCTGAACTTATTGAACGCCTGCAACATGCTAAAATTTTCACCAAACTAGACCTCAGGGGCGCGTACAATTTAGTCCGTATCAGAGAAGGGGATGAGTGGTTAACAGCCTTCAGAACGAGATACGGCCTATTTGAATATCTGGTCATGCCGTTTGGGTTAACTAACGCTCCGGCCACGTTCCAACGGTTTATAAATGACATTTTTCATGATCTTTTGGATATCTGTGTAGTCGTCTATCTCGACGATATCCTTATTTACTCCAATTCAGTCGAGGACCATGTTAAACATGTTAGCTGGATTCTATCCAGACTACAAGCACATAGACTTTATGCTAAACTGGAGAAGTGTGTCTTCCACACCAACCAAATAGATTTCCTGGGTTATTCCATTGGCCCTGATGGCATTCAAATGCAGACCAATAAAGTTGAAGCTGTAAAGAACTGGCCACTTCCTAAGAACAGAAAGGAACTACAACGTTTCTTGGGGTTTAGCAACTACTATAGGAAGTTTATCAAAAATTTCTCTCATCTTGCTAAACCACTCACTAAGCTCACCAGCTCATCTACACCTTTTGTGTGGAACTATAAGGCAACTGAAGCATTTAACCTACTAAAAGAGTCTTTTTGCTCAGCTCCCATACTCCAATTCCCAGATCCTTCACTACAGTTTGTGTTGGAAGTGGATTCTTCAGACTATGCTCTCGGAGCAGTTCTTTCGCAAAGACAGAGTCTAACTCATCCCCTCCATCCCGTTGCATATTATTCAAAAGTCATGTCTGCACCTGAAATTAACTATTCCATCAGTGAAAAGGAACTTCTAGCCATGAAACGTGCATTTGAACACTGGAGACATCTTTTGGAGGGCACTGTCCTACCTATTATAATATATACTGATCATTGCAATCTAGAATTTCTTCAGAGAAACCAAACACTCTCAAGCCGGCAGGTTCGTTGGAGCCTATACTTCAGTAGGTTCAACTTTCAGATAGTCTACAGGCCTGGATCTAGGAATGGAAAGGCTGATGCCCTTTCAAGAAAGGATCCGAAACCTCCAAACCTACAGACTTGTACTTCCATCATCCCTCCGGAACGATTCCTAGGATTGCTCCCCAGCTTTAAGACACAGATCCAATCAGCTCTACAAGCAGATGAACAGTTACCTCATCTCCAGCTCTCTTGCAACGATAATCTCTACTATCATGACTCTAAGTTATATGTACCTCAATCCCTCAGATCTCAAACAGCATCATGACCCACCTCTTCTAGGTCATCCTGGGATAACGAAAACCAAAGAACTTCTCAGTAGAAATTACTGGTGGCCGAATTTGGATAACACTGTTAAAGAGTACATAGAAAATTGTACCATTTGCATCACTTCCAAAAAGGAAAGAAAGAAACCTATGGACACCTCCTCCCAATCCAAATACCCAATAGACCCTGGGCACATCTGGGCATGGATTTCATTGTTGAATTACCTGTGAGTTCTGGGTTCAACACCATTTTAGTAGTTACTGACATCTTGACTAAAATGGCCCACTTCATTCCTTTCAATAAGCTACCCACCTCCAGTGAGACAGCACAACTTTTCTTGAATTCTATTGTTCGTTTCCATGGTATCCCTTCCGTGATAACTACAGACAGGGGTACACAGTTTACGTCCAAGTTCTGGAAATGTCTCACACAACAACTACAGATTGATCATCGCTTGAGTACGGCCTTCCACCCTCAAACCAATGGCCAAACAGAGAAGCTAAATCAATGGTTAGAGCAGTATTTACGGTGTTACTGCTCCTATCATCAAACTGAATGGTCCCTATACTTGTATCTGGCAGAATTTGCCTACAACAACTCTGTTCATTCCTCAACCAAGGTCTCGCCTTTTTATGCTAACTACGCTTATCATCCCAACTTTACCTTACAAAATATGGAAATTCCAATATCTCCTTGTGTTGATGATCTACTACAAACCTTAGCCGAAAACTTTCAATTCTTGAAACGGAACATCCAACAAGCCCAGGACTCCCAGAAAAAATATTACAACCTACGTAGAAGACCTTTTCCTGCATACACCGTGGGCAGTAGAGTTTGGCTCTCGACAAAGAATATCAAAATACCACTACCTAGTAAAAAATTAGCAGGCTTATACATCGGTCCTTTCACTATCACTCGGGTTGTGAACCCAAATGCAGTCACTCTGGATTTACCCAGTTCCTTACCCATACATCCAACTTTTCATGTCTCGCTTCTGAAACCAGCTTCTAATGATCCTTCACTAAAACCCATTTTACCTCCTGCACCTATACCCCTGGATTCAGATACTTATGAGATCCATGATATCCTAGATTCCAGACGTCATAATGGAACTTTGCAGTATTTGGTACGATGGAAAGGATACTCACCTGATGATGACACATGGGAACCTTACACGCATATAAATGCACCCAGACTTCTCTCACGTTTCCATCGTAGATTTCCTCTTCGGCCCAAGCATCAAGCCGAGGATCGGCTTGCTTGAGGGGGGGCATATGTAAGGATTCCATTCAACTTACCTCCTTCCTCCAGTCACCTGACTCTAGCTTTACCTGTATTTAAAGCATCAAGTGACCACAAACAGGTGCTTGATTATTAAACTAACCTAGCTAAAGTCTGTAGCTGCTATTTGAATCACCTCTTGAAATTACCTCTGAGAAGCTTTCTAAGTTTTGCCTTTTCAAGCTTAAAACAAATAACGGTCATATCCGTTATTCAATTTAAACAAACCTTCCTCCTGAAGTCTTATTGTCGTGCACGCTTTAAGTGAATCTGACAACCTGCTTCAGACGCTCAGTCACTCTCTCACCGCTCACTCAGAGCTGCTTGGATTTGCTGACAGTTTGTTTCACTGCAGCGTAACCGGACTGCTTCCCAGTTCCAACAGCAGAACAAGGACTGGGTTTTTACTCAAACCTGTTTGTAGTTCCCAAAAAGGAAGGAACTTTCAGGCCAATCCTGGATGTAAAAATCCTAAACAAATTCCTCAGAGTTCCATCATTCAAAATGGAAACCATTCTGACAATTTTACCAATGATCCAGGAGGGTCAATATATGACTACCGTGGACTTAAAGGATGCGTACCTGTATATTCCTATCCACAAAAATCATCATCAGTTCCTGAGGTTCACCTTTCTGGACAAGCATTACCAATTCGTAGCCCTTCCCTTCGGATTGGCCACTGCTCCCAGAATTTTCACAAAGGTGCTAGGGTCCCTTCTAGCGGTGCTAAGACCAAGGGGCATTGCAGTAGCACCTTACCTAGACGACATCTTAATACAAGCGTCGTCCTTTCACAAAGCAAAGGCTCATACGGACATTGTTCTAGCCTTTCTAAGGTCTCACGGGTGGAAGGTGAACATAGAAAAGAGTTCTCTGTCCCCGTTTACAAGGGTTCCCTTCCTGGGAACAATAATAGACTCGGTAGAAATGAAGATCTTTCTGACGGAGGTCAGGAAGTTAAAACTTTTGAACACTTGTCGAGTTCTTCATGCCATTCCTCAACCCTCCGTAGCTCAGTGCATGGAGGTAATAGGACTAATGGTTGCGACGTGGTTCCTTTTGCTCGAATTCATTTAAGACCACTGCAACTGTGCATGCTCAAACAGTGGAATGGGGATTATGCAGATTTGTCTCCCCAGATACAAATGGACCAGAAAACCAGAGACTCACTCCTCTGGTGGTTTTCTCAGGATCACCTGTCTCAGGGAATGAGTTTCCGAAGACCGGAGTGGATCATTGTCACGACCGACGCCAGCCTCTTAGGCTGGGGTGCGGTCGGGGAGTCCCTGAAAGCTCAGGGTCTATGGTCTCGGGAAGAATCTCTTCTCCCGATAAACATTTTGGAATTGAGAGCGATATTCAATGCGCTCCAGGCCTGGCCTCAACTAGCGGAGGCCAAATTCATCAGATTTCAGTCGGACAACATGACGACTGTAGCGTACATCAATCATCAGGGAGGAACAAAGAGTTCCCTGGCGATGAGGGAGGTATCCAAGATCATCAAATGGGCAGAGGATCACTCCTGCCATCTATCAGCAATTCACATCCCAGGAGTGGACAACTGGGAAGCGGATTATCTGAGTCGTCAGACTTTCCATCCGGGGGAGTGAGAACTTCACCCGGAGGTTTTTGCCCAGTTAACTCAACTATGGGGCCTTCCAGATCTGGATCTGATGGCGTCACGTCAGAACTCCAAAGTTCCACGTTACGGGTCCAGGTCCAGGGATCCCAAGGCGACATTGGTAGATGCCTTAGTGGCGCCATGGTCGTTCAATCTAGCTTATGTCTTTCCACCGTTTCCTCTTCTCCCCCGGCTAGTAGCCAGGATCAAACAGGAGAAGGCTTCGGTAATTCTGATAGCTCCTGCGTGGCCACGCAGGACTTGGTATGCAGACCTGGTGAATATGTCATCGGTTCCACCATGGAAGCTACCTTTGAGGCAGGACCTTCTAATCCAAGGTCCATTCAAACATCCAAACCTAGTTTCTCTGCAACTGACTGCTTGGAGATTGAACGCTTGATTCTAGCTAAGCGTGGGTTTTCGGAATTAGTTATAGATACTCTGATCCAGGCTAGAAAGCCTGTCACCAGGAAAATTTACCATAAGATATGGCGGAAATATCTTTGCTGGTGCGAATCCAAGGGTTACTCATGGAGTAAGATTAGGATTCCAAGGTTACTATCTTTTCTCCAAGAAGGATTGGAGAAAGGTCTGTCAGCTAGTTCCTTAAAAGGACAGATATCTGCTCTGTCTGTTTTGTTACACAAGCGTCTGGCAGCCGTGCCAGATGTTCAGGCGTTTGTAAAGGCTTTAGTCAGAATCAAGCCTGTCTACAGACCTGTGGCTCCTCCATGGAGTCTAAATTTAGTTCTTTCAGTTCTTCAAGGGGTTCCGTTTGAACCTCTACATTCCATAGATATTAAGTTACTATCTTGGAAAGTTTTGTTTTTGGTAGCTATTTCTTCTGCTAGAAGAGTTTCTGAATTGTCTGCTTTGCAGTGTAATTCACCCTATCTGGTGTTCCATACAGATAAGGTCGTTTTACGTACCAAACCTGGTTTTCTTCCAAAAGTGGTTTCCAATAGGAATATTAACCAGGAAATAGTTGTTCCTTCTCTGTGTCCTAATCCAGTTTCTAACAAGGAACGTCTGTTACACAATCTTGATGTGGTTCGTGCTTTGAAGTTTTATCTAAAAGCAACTAAAGACTTCAGACAAACATCGTCCTTGTTTGTCGTCTATTCTGGCAAGAGGAGAGGTCAAAAAGCGACTGCGACCTCTCTGTCTTTCTGGCTGAAAAGCATCATCCGATTGACTTATGAGACTGCTGGAAGGCAGCCTCCTGAACGAATTACAGCTCACTCTACTAGAGCTGTGGCTTCCACATGGGCTTTCAAGAATGAGGCTTCTGTTGAACAGATCTGTAAGGCAGCGACTTGGTCTTCACTGCATACATTTGCCAAATTTTACAAATTTGACACTTTTGCTTCTTCAGAGGCTATTTTTGGGAGAAAGGTTTTGCAACCAGTGGTGCCTTCCGTTTAGGTTACCTGACTTGTTCCCTCCCTTCCTCCGTGTCCTAAAGCTTTGGTATTGGTTCCCACAAGTAAGGATGAAGCCGTGGACCGGATACACCAATGTAGGAGAAAACAGAATTTATGTTTACCTGATAAATTTCTTTCTCCTACGGTGTATCCGGTCCACGGCCCACCCTGGCATTTTGGTCAGGTTTAAATTTATTTTTGTAAACTACAGTCACCACTGCACCCTATGGTTCTCCTTTTTCTCCTAACCGTCGGTCGAATGACTGGGGGGGCGGAGCCTGAGGGGAGCTATATGGACAGCTCTGCTGTGTGCTCTCTTTGCCACTTCCTGTAGGGATTGAGAATATCCCACAAGTAAGGATGAAGCCGTGTATCGGATACACCGTAGGAGAAAGAAATTTATCAGGTAAACATAAATTCTGTTTTTTATCACTATGGGGTTAACCCTTTCAGTATATTCAAATGTATATGTACATAGAAACAATTCTGACTATGATATGTAAGGGTTACCCTAGAAGATATTGATACAAGTTCAGTATTGTATGTGGCAGGACATTTTAGTCTATAAAGATAAACATATGGCTACATTTAAGAAAGGTTTAATGTATCTATATGCCATTGGATGGATGTAATCACTTTAGCACTACACATTTTGGCACAGAGAAGGGTGCTTTGATTTATGTCAATTTGATATGTCCCTGGGATTTATTAGTGACATACTATTACTATTGTCTTATCAACCCAGGATGGAATATGAATACAGTGTTAAATTCATATTTTAGGGAATGTAGGCCTATGGACATTTGCTGCACGTGCAGTAGTACGTATATATGTGTATATGTATATATCTATACGGTTCTCATCTTTGTAAAGGTACATATACAGTACACTGACTTTGAGCAGTTCTCTTTGGTGCAAAATAACTCTTTTTGTATGAAGTGTGAATACTTTTGTAATACCTGTGTGGTTCCCTTGCTTATTGTCCGCTAATATGTATTAATCAGTATTAATCAGTACTAATTACTAAGGATGAGAAGATAAGGAATCACTTTGGAATTAAAGAACCTCTATTATTAAATAGTTATGTGTGTTTGATGTTCATACCTTTAACATAAATGCATATGTGTATATTACATAGGTCCTACATTAACATTATTGTCAAATGCTATGTTGTTGTGCTCTAAGAGTACCGTAATATCTAATCAATGTAAATAACATTATAATGCGCATTGTAAGATAAGTTTTTCTTCATAAATGGAAAGAGTTCACAGCTGCATTCATTACTTTTGGAAAATAAGAACCTGGCCACCAGGAGGAGGCAAAGACACCCCATCCAAAGGCTTAAATACTCCTCCTACTGCCCTCATCCCCCAGTCATTCTTTGCCTTTCGTCCCAGGAAGTTGGCAGAGAAGTGTCAGAATTTGTTTTGTCTCTTATGGAGGGTAGTACTCTTCGACATGGGACAGGAGTTTTAAGTAATCCTATTAGTCTCTCAGTGAGGGCTTGGATGAAAGTTAGAGTCTGGAGATGCAGGGAGAGTCTTTCTGCGAAACCATCCCGACTCATGTTAACAGCTCCTCAAGCAATCAGCATTGTCAAACTTCGCTCCGCTGCCTTCTTTCTTCTCTCAAGTCCATGGCGGAGGCGATGCTACTATCCGTCACACTTGAAGGGCCATGTTCCTGTTCCACGGCGTAGATTCCAGTAAGAGGGGGTTTTCGACCTGCTTATGCGTAGTGTTACTTAGGCTCATGGCTTGGGGAACATAACGACCTTTGGAAGTGACGTCACCTTTACGGTCAGGCACGCTTTTTCTAGACTGTACAGTTCACCTTGTGACCAGGCATGGTCATGTTTTTGACTTTCCATTTTTGCATTCCTAGCCCTGTGGCGAGGGAGAAATTCGGATCTGCTGGTATAGGGCTCTTAGGAGGTGGTGAGTGCCCCAGCCATTGTGGGTGTCAGGTGCCGTTTAAGTTTTGGGTCCAAATCTCGTAGCAATATCCTAGCTATGGAGGAGTCTGATTCAGTGGAGATGGACGTCTCTGTTTTATTTTCTACTCCGTGCGCAGAATGCGTATTGCCCCGGATGATACTAGCTTATAACTTACTTATGTTCTGAATGCCGTATTAGAGTGCTCAATTCCTCGGGATCGGGGAATCAAGGAGCTGCTGAGCCATCCGCCTCTGGGGCCTCTGTCCTCCGAGTTGCGAGTTCCCTTCCACCATCGCTTACTACGCATGCAGGTAACCCAAAATTTGCTTCCCCTTCTCCGGAAGGTAGCTTCTTCCCACCAGGGGTTTCGGCACAATGTCATATGTCCATAATTTTGGCACTATCGCGTATGCAACTTCCAGATGTTTGTTATGGATACTGTTCGTGTTCCGTTATCCAGGGCTCTTCAGGCATAAGTTGGCCTGTTCAGCTGTCTGGGGGAACGACTGTCCCTGAGGCTTCAAGGGGTCAGCCTTCGAGGCCGAAGCCGTCCTTCGCTCCGGCGGGGGTATGCTGCACTTTTTGGTATAGACTGACTAGCCTTCGTGTTCTTTTGAGGCACGCTTTGGCCTTCTGGGAAGATCCCATCTTTATTGGATCCGAGACTTCTCAGTCTGCTTCTTCGAATAGCTTGCAGAAATAGACATAAGGGGATGAAGAAATCTTCTTATAGTCTTGGTATCGAGTACTTTTTCCAGTTTGAGCTTGGTAGAACAGGGGCCCTGTTGGGCGTTCCTGCAAGTACATCTGTTCTACTTAGGCGATAAACCTGCGGGTTGCATTATCCTTTATTTTATTTGAATAACGCTCATATTTTATGTTTCCTTCGGGAAGTTTGTCTGGAATTGATACTCACGATGTTTGATCGCACTGTTACTTCTACTGTTTTCCCTCTCTCGGGGGGATTCTATACGGCCTTGACAGGAACAGTTCTTCTGTCCTGAGGCCTAATTCAGACACGTGGTACCTGGCCTGGCTGGTCCGGTTGGGCGCTGAGTGCCTCACATATTATTGTGTTATTCTTGTTCTCTTTTACAAGTTTCAGTTTATTCTGAGTGGACCTTAGGGTTCATGAGGCTTGGGGTATCGGTTCAGTCCTCATTGACCTCTCCAGCTGGCCGATGCCGGCAAAGTAGCTCAGTTGGTAAAATGCCCCGACTACTAGGCCTGTTCAAAGACCCTAGGGTCTCAGGTTCTGTCCTGGCAGGGCTGACTTTGCTCTTCATCCTTCTGACGATACATTGAGTACCATTCAGATTGGGTAATAATCACAACTATTACTATTCAGCTGCCATTTGGTTCATCCGAGAGCGGGCGCTGGAAAGGCGCTTTGTGGCCCACTTGAAGAAGGGTGCTATATAAATACTAGTTTGACTCTCTCATGATTCCATCTTTATGTCGGGATGTGGAGTATTCCTCCCCGCTTGGGTTGGAGGTTGGGAGGATTTTAGACCTCCTTGCCGCCGGTTTAGGCGGGCTTGCCTATATGGCTCTTGGATTTGTCCTTTATTTGGCTTTTTCCTTTTGAGGTTCTCCTCTTCGGATGAGACTTCAGAACTTGTATGTTGCCCCTTAGCGGTCTTGGCCGCCTTATGGGAGGTCCTTGTGGCTTTTTTCTACTTTGGGAATTAAGTCGTTCCCTATCAGGGATGGTAGGCTGTGCTGTCTCTTCCAACCCGGCTTAGGGTTTTTTTATACAGGGGTTTAGGATGCTCTGCATTCATTTTCCTTGGGTATGGTCCTCTGATACTCCAGAGGGGATTATAGAGACTAGCCTTTGTTTTGCTCACTCTTCGGGTGTGAAGATTACTTTTATCAACATTATAATAAAGTAAAATATCACTATGTTTCTGAGTGTTTGTTTTCATTTTCTCCCTGATATCATTTCTAGTTAAAAGGGAACCTGTATGAAAACAATATTATTGTAGGATAAGTGAAAAAGACAGATTTCTGAACTGAATATCTGACAGTCAGAGAGACTCAAAATAAAGTTATAATATAGCAAGTGAATGACTGCATTATAAGAGATAAATGAACAGTATATTTAAGTAAGTCAAAATAATGTCTCAAGGTAATAATATGTAAATTCAGTCACAATAAAGATGTTATGAAGAGCTCCTAGTGAATAGTGATAAAGTGGATAAAGCTGACATAACGGAGTTGTTGTATTAACAATTGAAATGACCGGGAATGTGCTTTTTAACAGCCTCTTTTGATACGAGGTGGAGAGGGTTGTATTTGTGAGTAAAGTTGGAGATCTCGTTACTAGCATGCTTTAAGTGTTAGATATGTACATACCTTGATAGTCCTTTAGTTATAAGAATTAGCCCCTGTGAGCAATTGATTATCCGTGCTGCTCTGTGCTGAGTGTTCAGCGTGTGTGGGGAGACTGGCGCGCTGACTGCACAGGATGTACAGCGGCGTGTGACGTCACAATAACAAAGAGGCTTGAGGAGAAGTCCCGCCTTGATGCAGACTTGATCCGATGATCTGCTTGATAAAAGGTATTTAGAAATCCTCAGTAGTTTGGTTTGTTAATTCCGGTGAGGAAGAAGAAAGTAACTGAGAAAATAGTTACTTGTATATTGTACCATATAACTTTAGAGTAATGGAGTGGTAGGTAAGGATAGTTTAATTAGTTTGCAGAGACCAAGGAGATTTAGAACAAACTTCCCTCAGACTGCAATAATCAAGCAATGCAGTGAGGAGAAGGAGTGACTTAAATAGGGCTAAAGAATAGGGAGGAGATCCTGATTTAAAGGTATAGTCTTAGGCAGAATCATGACAGATCCCCCCTGTCAAGAACCCCCCCCCCCCCACAAGATTGGGGTCCAGGCTTCAGAGGATAAGATGAATGAAAATCCGCCAATAGAGCTGGAGCATTCAAATCCCGAATCGGAACCCAAGAGTTTTCACTGTCATCATAACCTTTCCAGTGAACCAGGTATTCCAGTGTCCCTCTACAACGTCTGGAGTCCAATATCACATCAACTTCATAATCCAGAGGATCCAGAATTGTAGGTCTGTAGACAAGAGGTTGCGGAATCCCTTTCCCCTGGTAGGGTTTCAAAAGCGAAACATGAAAGGAGGGATGGATTTGCATATCTGTTGGCAGTTTCAAGGTCACGGCGTTGTCATTAATGACTTTGACAATAGGGAACGGACCAATAAATTGATCAGCTAATTTTTTAGAAGGTACTGGAAGTTTTATGTTTTTTGTGGACAACCAAACAAAATCATTAAGTTTATACATAGGTGCTGGAGTTCTCTTTTTATCATAGTATGTTTTCTGAGACTTCTTAGCCTCTCTGAGATGATCCTGCAGCGTTGTCATGACAGCCTTCAAACTGTCAGTGTAAGTTGAAACAGAGGGTGATTGTGAACAAGTTAAAGTGTTGGGGTAAGGTCTGGGATGATAACCATATGTGGCATAAAATGGGGTTACTTTAGTTGATGAATTAACAGAATTGTTATAAGCGAACTCAGCGGTCTGTAACAGAGTGTACCAATCATTCTGCTGTGTCGATATGAAGCATCTGAGATACTGCTCCAGGGTCTGGTTCAGACGCTCAGTGAGCCCGTTAGATTGCGGGTGAAAAGCTGTAGTGAACCTAAGTGTTATATGCAATGTTTGACATAAATATCTCCAAAATTTAGAGGTAAATTGACTACCCCGATCGGACACAATCGATGCTGGTAATCCATGTAGTTTGACAATGTGGTCATTAAAAACTGTAGCCGTTGTGATGGCTGTAGGTGTCTTCTTCAAGGGAATAAAATGAGCCAATCTCGTTAGATGATCCACAACTACCATTATTGTGTTATGAGCATGTGATTGTGGTAAATCCACAATGAAATCTAAGGATATAACATCCCAAGGTTTCTGTGGTATAGGAAGTGGACATAGTAATCCATACGGTTTGTGGTGCTCTTTCTTTTTGGTTGCGCAAATTTGGCAATTGAGAATATAATCTTGAACTGCCATTTTCATTTGCGGCCACCAGTAGTTTCTTTTGATTAACTCATTCGTCTTTTCGATACCAGGGTGTCCCGCTAATGGAGTATTATGGTGTTGTTGGATTATCTGTTTTCTCAAACAGCTCGGTACATAAATTTTTTCTTTGTACATGTAAAGTCCTGACTCAGAGTCGGGAGAACATATAGGAGGTATTTCTAAATCAGATTGTTGTGCTTGATATAAGTCAGATGTTACCAAGGTTGTGGAACCAATTATTTTCGTGAGAGGAATTACCTGAGTCATATTTTCAGATTCTTCGGTTAATTCAAATGACCTGGAAATGGCATCAGCTTTTGTATTCTTAGTTCCGGGTATATGTGTGAGGGTAAAATTGAATCGATCCAGGAATAAAGCCCACCGAACTTGTCTGGAGGATAATGTTTTATTCTTTTTGAGATATTGGAGATTCTTGTGGTCTGTAAACACCTGAAATGGCTGTGTGGTACCTTCAAGTAGGTGTCTCCAATGTTCCATAGCTGACTTCATAGCTAATAACTCCTTATCTCCAACCGAATAGTTTCTTTCTGCAGGTGTTAATCGACGAGAGAAGTAGGCTACAGGATGTTGAAATGAATCTTCCTGTCCTGGTTGTGAAAGTATGGCTCCAATTCCTACATTTGATGCATCAACCTCCAAAGTATAAGGTAGTTCAGGATCAGGTAACCTTAAAACTGGTGCTGTAGTAAATTCTTTCTTTAGTTGTTGAAATGCTTGTTCTGTTTTTTAATCACATATGTATTTCTGTTTCCCAGTTAGTTGAGTCAATGGTTGGACGATAGAAGAGAAGTGATTGATGAATTTTCTGTAAAAATTGGTGAAACCCAAGTACCTCTGTAAGGATTTCATAGAGGTTGGGGTAGGCCAATTTCCAATAGCTGTTAGTTTTTCTGGATCCATTTGTATACCTTTGGGTGATATGATATACCCTAGGAATTTGATGGTGTCTTTGTGAAATTGACATTTCTCCATCTTTGCATACAAATGGTGGTCTCTTAGGGTTGCTAAAACCCATCTGACATGCTTTTTGTGATCTGTTAAGTTTTTCGAGTATATGAGAATATCGTCCAGATACACAATGACACACACATCCATTAATTCTTTAAATATTTCATTAATAAAGAATTGGAATGTAGCTGGAGCATTTGTTAAACCGAATGGCATTACATTATATTGGAACAATCCATATCTGGTTTTAAATGCTGTCTTCCACTCATCCCCAGCCTTCATACGAATTAAATTGTAAGCGCCTTTAAGATCTAACTTCGTAAAGATGGTGGCTCCATGAAGGCGTTCGATTATTTCTGGGATGAGTGGTAATGGATAACGATTTTTAATGGTGACAGCATTTAATGCTCGATAATCTATGATCGGTCTTAGTGTTCCGTCTTTGTTTGTCGCAAAGAATATTGCTGAAGCAATTGGAGAAGATGAGGGAGAGATAAAACCTTTTTTAAGATTTTCATCCAAGTATTCTCTCAGATGTTTTAATTCTTTCTGTGAAAGAGGGAAAATTCTTCCCGATGGTATTTCTATGCCAGGTTTAGTGTCTATCGGGCAATCGAAATGCCTGTGAGGTGGAAGTATTTCAGCATGTTTTAAGTTGAATACATCACTAAACTCTTTGTATTCATCAGGCAAAGCTGATGTCAAATGTCCTATTGTCAGGTAGGGATAACAGGTGTCTAAACAGTATTGTGATGTAAATGTGATATGATTATGTGACCAGTCAATAGAAGGGTTATGTTTCTGTAGCCAAGGGTACCCTAAAATTATTGGGTGAATGGATCTAGGAATAACATAAAATGTTAGGAATTCTTTATGTCCATCAGGGGTGATTGTCAACAGTAGTATTGTGTGGTGGGTGATTGGACCCTTTAATATTTGTGTACCGTCTATTACCCTTACAAAAACAGGAGAGTTTTTCTGCATGATAGGTATTTTATTTAAATTCACAATAGATTCATCTATAAATAGACCATCGGCTCCTGAATCAACGATTGCCTCTTTCTGCACTTGTTGAAGATCCCACTGTAAAGACAAGTTTAGTACAAGGAGAGTTGGGTTTTTTTGTACTTCAAAATGAAAATCTTTATTTAACTTACCCTTCTTTTGACGCAGAAGGAGTGGGCAACTGGCAACTTCATGCTCCTTATTGGCACAATACAGACACAAATTGGCTAATCGTCTTCTTTGTTTCTCATCCTGAGTTAGAGGTCCATGTATAGTTCCTATTTCCATTGGAACGGGAGTGGAAATGGGTTTCTCAGTATAGGAATGATAAGGTTTCTTAAGAGTGCCTTCAAATTGATGTCTTTCACTCTTTCTTTCACGATATCTCCTATCTATGGCAATACTCAACTTAATGAGAGCTTCCAATGTTTCTGGAAACTCCATCCTTGAAAGTTCATCTTTCAGGTGTTCAGAAAGGCCTATTCGGAATTGATTTTTCAAACTAACTGAGTTCCACTGAAAATCAGCTATGTAATCCTCTACTGCCCTTTTCCCTTGTTTGAGGGATCTTAACTTTTGTTCTGCAGTCTGTTGTTTATTGATGTCATCATACAGAACTGCCATTGTAAGGAAAAAATTCTCTAATGAGTTTAGTAGAGGGTCTTCACTTTCTAAGAACCTATCTGCCCATGCACGAGGTTCTCCTGAGAGATAAGATATAGCAGTGTATACTTTAATTTTATCAGTACGGTAGGTTCTAGGTTTCAATGTAAAAAGTAACATGCAAGCATTTTTAAATTCGCGAAATTTAGTGCGATCACCACTAAATGGTATGGGGGGATTAACATGTGGTTCAGGTATTTCATTGGTTTTTTGAGAAATAAATTCATTGAGAATTCTTTTCAAAGTACTGTTCTCATTTTTTATTTCAGTTAATCTTTGGGCTAATATTTCCACTTTTTGATTCAGTGAGGTTATTTGATTAGACATTTCTAGGAGATCCATGATTAACCTGGAATTAAGTGCAAATTTTACTCTTTTTATTGGCTTGATTATTCTGTGAAGATTACTTTTATCAACATTATAATAAAGTAAAATATCACTATGTTTCTGAGTGTTTGTTTTCATTTTCTCCCTGATATCATTTCTAGTTAAAAGGGAACCTGTATGAAAACAATATTATTGTAGGATAAGTGAAAAAGACAGATCTCTGAACTGAATATCTGACAGTCAGAGAGACTCAAAATAAAGTTATAATATAGCAAGTGAATGACTGCATTATAAGAGATAAATGAACAGTATATTTAAGTAAGTCAAAATAATGTCTCAAGGTAATAATATGTAAATTCAGTCACAATAAAGATGTTATGAAGAGCTCCTAGTGAATAGTGATAAAGTGGATAAAGCTGACATAACGGAGTTGTTGTATTAACAATTGAAATGACCGGGAATGTGCTTTTTAACAGCCTCTTTTGATACGAGGTGGAGAGGGTTGTATTTGTGAGTAAAGTTGGAGATCTCGTTACTAGCATGCTTTAAGTGTTAGATATGTACATACCTTGATAGTCCTTTAGTTATAAGAATTAGCCCCTGTGAGCAATTGATTATCCGTGCTGCTCTGTGCTGAGTGTTCAGCGTGTGTGGGGAGACTGGCGCGCTGACTGCACAGGATGTACAGCGGCGTGTGACGTCACAATAACAAAGAGGCTTGAGGAGAAGTCCCGCCTTGATGCAGACTTGATCCAATGATCTGCTTGATAAAAGGTATTTAGAAATCCTCAGTAGTTTGGTTTGTTAATTCCGGTGAGGGAGAAGAAAGTAACTGAGAAAATAGTTACTTGTATATTGTACCATATAACTTTAGAGTAATGGAGTGGTAGGTAAGGATGGTTTAATTAGTTTGCAGAGACCAAGGAGATTTAGAACAAACTTCCCTCAGACTGCAATAATCAAGCAATGCAGTGAGGAGAAGGAGTGACTTAAATAGGGCTAAAGAATAGGGAGGAGATCCTGATTTAAAGGTATAGTCTTAGGCAGAATCATGACATCGGGTGACCTTGTCCTCAATGTTTTTTCTGGGCAATGTTTTATCGCCTTGGTGGGCTCTAGGCCACTCGTGCGACTCTGTCGTACTTTAGTTCCCTTTGGAGTGTCTTCTGCCCTTTTGGGTTGGGATTTTAGAGTGGGACTTGTTCCCTTTTTCCGGGTGGGTCCGGTATGTTCCTTGGGAGGTTCCCTGAAATGATCTGGGACCTAGGCCTATAGTTTTTACTCAGGCCTATAGTTTTGTTGTGGATCTTCCGGATGTACGGCAGACTTACGATCCTGTGGCTGGTTCGGTATGATCCAGTTTTTCCAGAGTACACAGGCTATGACCTTCGGTCTAGAAGGCTTGGCTAGGATTTCTGTGCCCTTTGTCTGAGGTGTGCTCTTCTTCCTTTTTGACGATTTCCTTGATGTTCGTCTATGACATCTAGATGATTTCATTTGGAATCGTTTCCTCAGCCTATGGTTTCATGGCTTATGAGCTTGTGCGCTGTTCCTTCCGTACTCTCCCCTTCGGGGGGGTCGTTTGTCCTCCTTATGGGGGTGGGGTTTCCTCTCTCTAGAGGTTGGTTGTCCTGTCCTGTGTGCAGGTTATTGGAACAAGAGTTTTTTATCCTCTAGAGGAGAGCCTCCGTTCTCTGGGGTTCTGTTTTCTCTGGGGTGATGATGTCTCTATATTCGAGACTGTCATGGAGTGTCGTGCTGGTGCTTCTGAGGCTCTATTGCATTTTCTCTGTTCCTCTCCTATGGATTCTCTTGGACTTCCTATTGTTCGAATTCTTGGGTTGGCACCTGAGTTCCGTTTGGTGGCTGAGTGCATCTTTTTCCGTCCCCTTTTAGGGTCTGGTGTTTGGGGTTTTTCTGTTCCCCTGTCCTTCAGACCTGACAGTGTGTTGGCAGATTTTTACCAAGACTCTGTTTGCCTTGGGCCCTTGTGGTACAGTGAGCCTTTTTGAGGTTTCTGTGCTTCTCCATGTTCAGGATATGGAGTAGGGCTGGCAAATTTTTGGTTACTCCTGAGCTGGGTCCACTGCTTAGTGGATGTTCTTCAGTCGGTGGTAGGGTTTGTGACCTATCCTCTGCTGTTCTTACTTGCATGCAAGTATTTTACTACTGGAGTCATCTTGGTATGACTGTAGGGTCTGGTGTTGACCCAGGGGCTTGCCTTTTGGCTTGCTGCACGTATATCGGTCTGAAGACTTCAATATTTTGAGTTCCTTGAGGACTCTGTCTTCAGTCTTCTTTAGGGTGCGGTTACACTATCTTGTGGAGAAGTTCTTCTCTGTGTCAGATTCCTGGTTTTAACCTTGTGGTTTCTGTACATTTGGGGTCTGGGCGTTGCCTCCCCTTGATCTCGCTCTGGCTTTGGTCTATGTGAGTTTGGTTTGGTTCTTGGTGTTTTCCTTTTTTGGAAATTGTTATTCCCTTTTTGGGGTTTTCGGGGAATCCTTGCTTATTCCCCCATCTCTTTCCCTTTTGGGGTGTTGGTGTTTGCTTATTCCCTTCTCTGGTAAGGGGTGTGTTGTTGAGGACCGATTTCTGAGTGACAGTGTCTCCTGGAGGCATGCTGGCTCAGCTGTGTTCTTCTGCGGTCTCTAACAAGGCTGGTGGACTAGCTGTGGGTCAGTGTCCTTGGGGGCCTTTTTTTATTTTCCAAAATTTCTTAACTTCGGACAAAGTGTTTTTTTTGTTGGGTAGGGGTTTTTCTGGTGCCCTCAGAATGGGCCGCCTTTTGTTCCCTCCCGTTTGTGCATTCAGTGTCCTCTATAGCTTGGGTATTGTTTTCCCAAAAGTAATGAATGCAGATGTGAACTCTTTCCATTTATGAAGAAAACATAAATTATGCTTACCTGATAATTTTCTTTTCTTCAGATGGAAAGAGTCCACAGCTCCCCGCCCATTTTTTTCTGGGGGGGGCGTCTGTTATTTCTTCTGGCACCTTTTCACCCTGGTATTTCTTCTACTGTTCCATGTTCTTCGGCAGAATGACTGGGGGATGAGAGAAGTAGGAGGAGTATTTAAGCTTTTGGGTGGGGTGTCTTTGCCTCCTCCTGGTGGCCACATTCTTTTTTCCCAAAAGTAATGAATGCAGCTTTGGACTCTTTCCATCTGAAGAAAAGAAAATTATCAGGTTAGCATAATTTATGTTTTTCGCACTTGTAAGGTAAGTTTTTCGCTCTTGTCATATACTAATACTGCTGCTTTGGAAGTGTCTATATATATTGTATGTATTATGTGTTTGGAAGAAGTGGAGTGGTAAGGGTTAAATCCCATTTTGGTTTTAAGCCAATTAAAACAGACCTTTTAGTTTAAAAGGGGCCGGAACAGTCCAAACGACCACACTACGATTACAGCTCACAAACCGAAACTCGTCAGTGGGTCACTGGGATTTAGCCACTATCCTTCCAAACTTTGCTGCTGCTGTTAAAGAAGTTTTTAACTTTTCAAAAATTGGAATAAAGTTAATATTTTTAACATATCCTTCGGAGGTGCTCCTTTCACTTTGTCTTGAATCTCATTCGTTGGAATAACAGTGAGCACTCGATGGGATTGGCCCGCTTGCCTATACCAAATACTCCCACTACCGATCACGTGACCGAAGGTTTGGTCTGCCGTTACGTCACAAGCCGCGCACACACATCCAGCTGAGGAAAAAGAACGGACGCTGAGCACGAAAGACCAGATGTCTGCGACAGGTAGAGTCTCCACACAGATCAGCCATTAAGGCCAAGAAGGAATAACTGTGGAGATGAAATCCGTAAGGTAACAGGCTTGCCATTAGTGTACATGTCCCATTTGGAGGCTGGCTATTAAATGTGTACTTTTTGTCTTAATGATTAAGAATTTTAATTTGGCGTATACTGGGCACTGATGCGTGATATTAAGGTAGTGGGAGTTCATTCATAGAATGATATGGTTATGCATGAACTTGATAGGTAGGGATTGTTAGTAGGTGCTAAGCATAAGTGGCATTAATATTCCCAAATAAATCTCACACATAAAGCAGCATAAATCAAAGAAAACACATTTGATTAATCCCCAATGTTAAATAACCTCCGTCAGGAGATATTTTTTTTTTTTTTTTTATCAAATCTTTTTTTTTTTAATTATCTTTTTATTAGATTTTATATCACAAAACAGAAAAAAAAATGAGTAAGAAACAAAACGAAAAACAGCAAGATCATTATTATTACATTTTCTCCACTAGGGTGACCCACTCATACCTAAAAAAAAACGTAGTCTTATCCCTTGGGAGATATTAACCCACGATTCTATAAAGATAAAAGGAGTCACACTGTGACCCTGTCTTCAGCAATTTCAACATAAGTAAAAATTGAAACGATCTTACCAGAATCCATGCTGTGGAACAGAAACACAGCCGCTCAAGCGTGACAGTCTTGTAACATCGCTGCTGACATGGACTTGAGTGAAGAAAGCAGACAGTGAAACTCGTCAACACTGGTTGCGCAAAGGGACACTGAACCCAAATTTTTTCTTTTGTGATTCAGATAGAGCATGAAATTTTAAGCAACTTTCTCATTTACTCCGATTATCAAATTTTCTTCATTATCTTGGTATCTTTATTTGAAATGCAAGAATGTAAGTTTAGATGCCGGCCCATTTTTGGTGAACAACCTGGGTTGTCCTTTCTGATTGGTGGATAAATTCATCCACCAATAAAAAAGTGCTGTCCATAGGTCTGAACCAAAAAAAAGTTTAGATGTCTTCTTTTTCAAATAAAGATAGCAAGAGAACGAAGAAAATTTGATAATAGGAGTAAATTAGAAACTTGCTTAACCCCTTAAGGACCAGCGACGTACCCTGTATGTCACTGGCATTTTTTTGGGACTTGATTGTTTTATAGCGCGATCTTGCCACCAGCGTTGAGACTGCTCTATTCCACAAAGCCTGCTGGAGGGAGGGCATTAATAGCGTATTTTTGCTAGACTTGTGCTATTATGTCCTGAAAAAACCCTTAACGACCAGTGACATACAGGGTACATTGTGGTCATTAAGGGGTTAACATTTCATGCTCTATCTGAATCACAAAAGAAAAAATTTGGGTTCAGTGTCCCTTTAAGGAGCTGTTAGCAGGCAGTCTGGATGGGTTCGCAGAAAGACTCTCCCTGCATCTCCAGACTCTAACTTTTGTCAATGCTCTCACTGAGAGGCTGACAAGACTACTTAAAACTCCAGTTTAATAACGAAAGGCATTTTTACCTCCTGAGGAACAACTCCAAAATCTTCTGACACTTCTCTGCCATCCTCCTGTGACGAAAGGCAAAGAATGACTGGGAAATATGGGAAGTAGGAGAGATATTTAAGCCTTTGGCTGGGGTGTCTTTGCCTCCTCCTGGTGGCCAGGTTCAGTATTTCCCAACAGTAAGGAATGAAGCCGTGGACTCTCCTTGTAATAAGAAGGAAAAGACCTTCTTTAACCCTGGAACCTGTAAATGTAGTGCTAGAAGTGTCAATAGCAAGTAGCCCAACCTAATTACCAGACAAGACCAGTATTAAGGTGAAACACAAACTGATTTATTCACACAAATGCACAGTATTTATACACTATTGCCATCTGATAAGAGCTTAATCCCATTAGGAGAATAATACCTCCTTCCAGACAGTCTGGTGCCTTCATAGAGACCATAGGAACATAGAGATCTGCACAATAGCTAGGTCCTAGTTTCGGGGTGATCCCGAGGGAGCGGGCGGCTATTCCAGGGTATCATTGGAGAGCTCTGGGCCCCTACATGTCACAGTCCAAAAAGTGACATGATCCGGGGCTGGGGAGGGGGATCAAAAACCCCAGGTTCCTGATTGAGTTCCCTCTTAGTAATTACCCCAGCACATGCTCCTCCAAGTGTATTGTAAGTCCCCAAAAGAGCGGAGTCCTGGAGCAATGGGCTTTCCGGAGCGACCTAGGTTAAACTTCATCAGGGTATCTCTAGTGCTCCCAGCCGGTGGGTAGTTCCATACGATCCCTGCTGGGACCAGATAAGGCACAAAGGGGTTAAGTGGGTTAGTTCCTTCAGGGCAAAGTTCAATCACTGTATGTCACAATCTGTTTGGAAAACAAAGTTATCTAGAGAACAAAGAAGAAACTTCAATTAGACCACAGCTGCTGAGATAAAAGTTTAGGATTGTGGATTAGAATTATATGAAAAACACATAGGTTACCAGAATGACAACGTGAGTCCCAAGTATAATTCTAAGCAGTTGATATAAGTTTCAAATAAAAATAAACAAGAACTTAGAACTGCCACCTGTGAGTTACTACAGTGAAATGCAGTTAAGTTTAATGAATGAAACTTGTGTGGAATAATGACAGAAGTTATAGAAAAAATACAGACTGAGAGACTGTAGCAAGAAAGTATCAGCTTACTGAACTCTAATAAAAAAATGAAAGTTACAATGAGACTGATTGAAAAAACTACAGGCTGAATTAATTTGAGCATACATACTGCTGGTAGTAATTGATTATAAGATGATAGCTGCGAGTATATGTTAAGTTTGGATAACCGTAGTAAAAGAGAGGGAGAGAGGTACCTTATCAGAGCCGGATGGCAAGTATTGATTTTGAGAGGTAGCTTCAATGCCAACTTAGAGTTCCGATGTGGATGTGAGCAGCGGCAATTTCCTGGTTGATCGGTCCCGTTGGCGTGTGACGTCACCCGCGGATTGATCTTGTAGATCCGGCCGGAATGTCAGATGTTATCGTAGCAGCAGGAGAATCTTGAATAGGAACACAGTAGCTGAGTGAACAGCACAGGAGGTTCCAAGTAAGCTGAATCACAAAAAGGGTAATCTGTAGATTGTCAGGAGAGCATAGGATCAAGGTTGACTCAATACCAAGCAATGAACTAAAGGAGTGGCAATCTTTTATAGGAAACAGGAAGTGAAGCAGAATGTTGTTAAAGGTACAGCAGCCCTAATTCTTGTTAACAAGTGATACTTAAGGAGAATCCTTACAGGACCCCCTCCTCAAGGAGCAACCCCGGGGCTCAAGGACTGGGACGGTCAGGATTCCTACGATGGAACAGTGCAACCAGTCTAGGAGCAGAGATGTTAACAGCAGGCTCCCACGAATCATCATCCGAGGTGTAACCCTTCCAACGGATGAGATATTGAAGAACACCACGATGGATACGGGAGTCCAGGATAGAAAGCACCTCGTATTCAGTGTTAGGGTCCACAGCAACCTCAGGATGGACGGTACCAGAAGTGGAGTTCCTGAGAGCCTTGTAGGGTTTTAGCAGGGATACATGAAAGGTGGGGTGCACCTTCATTGAATCAGGCAGCTTGAGACGAACAGCATTGGAATTGACGATGTGAGTCACAGGGTACGGTCCAATAAAAAGTGGAGCAAATTTTTTACAAGGAATGTTAAGTTTGAGGTTTTTGGTTGATAACCAAACTAAGTCACCAATCGAGTACAACGGAGATGGTATTCTTTTCCTGTCATAATAGTATTTTTGGGTCTTCTTTGCATCTTCTATAGCAGCCTTAACAGTGGAAAAATTGGACGAAATAAGAATGGAAAGATCCGAGATGTTGGGTGAAAAACTCTGATTGTCGGGCAGTAGTTGAAATCTGGGATGAAATCCGTAGTTAGTATAGAATGGAGTTTGTTTAGTTGTGGAGTGGGTGGTGTTATTGAAGCAGAACTCTGCGTAGGGAAGATGCTTCGACCATTGCAGTGGTTGAGACGAGCAGTAAGTCCTAAGGAACTGCTCGAGCCACTGATTCGACCTCTCAGTCTGGCCATTGGTCTGGGGATGGTAAGCCGTACTCAGCCGTTTTGTCAATTGAAAAAACCTTACAGAATTCACTCCAGAGTTTGCTAGAAAATTGAGTTCCTCTGTCAGTAAGCATAGTATCGGGGATACCGTGATGCTTAAAAACATGATGAATAAGTAGTTGAATGGTTTCAGATGCAGAGGGAAGTTTATGGTAAGGAATGAAGTGTGACATTTTGCTGAACAGATCGACAACAACTAAAATGGTAGTGTTGTTGTCTGATTTTGGAAGATCAACGATGAAATCTAGAGCGATCTCTAGCCAAGGTCTACTAGGCGTAGGTATTGGAATCAAGAGTCCATAGGGAGGATGTTTAGCTCTTTTGGAAACTGTACATTCTGTACAGGTGAGGACGTGCTTTTTTATGTCTTGACAGATTCCTGGCCACCAATAGGAACGTGTGATAAGTTCCTGTGTCTTTTTAATGCCGGGATGCCCAGCGAGTAAAGATTCATGTGAGGACTGCAAAACAATCTGTCTTAATTTAGGAGGGATGTACAATTTATCCTTGAAGTAGTATAAACCATCAGCCTTCTTCTGCAAGTGGGAGATCGGTTTACTGGAGTCCAAAGATTGCTCATGGGAGAGACTTGGGTTGGTGTCTATGACAAAAGAGACAAAGTTTTCTGATGGGATGATAGTATCTTTTGGATAATCGAAACGAGTGTGGGTAGGTAACCTTGATAAGGCATCTGCTTTATGGTTTTTCTTCGCTGGCCGGTAGACAATTTGAAAATTAAACCTAGAGAAGAAGAGATTCCAGCGGACCTGTCTAGCGGAAAGTGTCCTTGTAGTTTTAAGGTATTGGAGATTTCTATGGTCCGTATATATGACAGTGGGAACTGAGGTGCCCTCTAGTAGGTGACGCCAGTGTTCGAGTGACAACTTAATGGCAAGGAGCTCCTTATCTCCAATAGGGTAGTTTTGTTCCGAGCTGGACAAACAGCGAGAAAAGTAAGCTACAGGATGGAGAGGTTGGTTTATACCAGAACGTTGAGATAAGACTGCTCCTACGGCTACATCTGAAGCGTCTACCTCCAGGGTATAAGGTAGGTCAGGGTTAGGAAATCTCAGGATTGGTGCGGTAGTGAAGCGATGTTTTAGTATATCAAATGCTGATTGAGCTTCAGTATTCCATTTAAAAGGTGAATTGGATTTAGTTAGGAAAGTTAGAGGCTTTGTTATGTTCGAGAAGTTCTTTATGAACTTCCGATAAAAGTTCGCAAAACCAAGGAACCTTTGTACCTCTTTCCTGGTTTTAGGCGGGGGCCAGTCGATAATGGCCTGAATCTTGGCTTGTTCCATGTGAATTCCATTGGATGTTATTACATAGCCTAAAAAGGTTATACTCTGTGTGTTGAAAATACACTTCTCGGGTTTTGCATAAAGGAAATTACTCCTCAACCTAGAGAGTACCTGTCTTACGTGTAGAATATGTTCAGAGAAGGTCTTTGAGTAAATGAGTATGTCATCCAAATATATGACAAGGAAAACATCTAGAAAATCTCTAAAGAGATCGTTAATTAGATGTTGAAAAGTGGCCGGGGCATTACATAAGCCGAATGGCATCACGGTGTACTCATACAGGCCGTATCGAGTACGGAACGCCGTGAGCCATTCGTCACCACTTCTTACACGTATTAAGTTATAAGCCCCTCTGAGGTCTAATTTGGTGAAGTATTTAGCCCCTTCTAATCTTTCGATCAATTCAGGGATAAGTGGTAAGGGGTACCGGTTTTTTATTGTGATCTTGTTAAGTTGTCTGTAATCTACTATAGGCCGTAGAGAGCCATCTTTATTTTTCACGAAGAATATGCCCGCTCCAGCTGGAGAGGTGGAGGGGCGAATGAATCCCTTTCTTAAATTTTCCTCAAGATAGGTTTTTAGATGTGAAAGTTCGGGTTTGGATAAAGGAAAAATATGGCCATAGGGTATCTGTGCCCCTGGGACTAGCTCAATAGGGCAGTCATACTTCCTGTGTGGGGGAAGATTTTCTGACTGAGTTTTACTAAATACATCTGCAAAATCCCTGTACTGTTCAGGTAAATGTATATCATCTTGTACCGGGGTGATGTGCATGATGTTTAATGGGAAACATGTGGTACTGCAGTATTTAGAGGAAAAAGTAAGCGTCAAAGTTGTCCAGTTTATGTCAGGGTTGTGTAATGTTAGCCAATTTAACCCTATTATGACTGGAGATGCAGGGGAAGCAATGACATCAAACGTAAGATATTCCCTATGTTGTTCAGGGGTAGAGACTAGTATGGGTATTGTTTGAAACTCTACTAGACCTGAGGAAATAGGCCTTCCATCAATACCCTTTAATAAAACAGGAGACTTTTTGTGGATAAGTGGAATTTTATTGATAAATGTAAAATCTTTATCAATGTAACAAGCTGTTGCTCCAGAGTCAATTATTGCGGACACGTTGAGCCGGTGTTGATCCCACTGAAAAGAGAGTGAGAGTTTACAGTATGTTGTTCTTAATTCAGAGGTATTACAACAATTACTAGAAATAACGGACTCACCCTTGTTAGATCTCTGCAGGGCTGGACAATCCTTAACTGAGTGTTCGTCTGAAGCGCAGTAGAGGCACAGATTGTTTTCCCTGCGCCTGATTTTTTCTTGAGGGCTTAAAGGGCCTTTTAGAAAGCCAATCTCCATTGGTTCTATATTTGACTTGTGAGAGGAAGTGACAGGTGTACTACTAGTATTTTTCTTATTGTATGCCTCTGGGTATGTTCTTTCATGCTGTCTTTCCCTTAATCTCCTATCAATAGTAATACTGAGCTTCATTAACTCTTCTAGTGTGGGAGGAATATCCGTGCGGGAGAGTTCATCTTTAACAGAGTCTGCTAGACCCAGGCGGAACTGATTCCTTAAAGAGAGATTATTCCATTCGGAATCTTTTGCCCACCTCTTGAAATCTGTAATGTAGTCCTCGACTACCCTTTTTCTTTGTTTCAGAGCCCTGAGTGCTGTCTCTGCAGTCTGTTGTTTGAAAGGGTCCTCATACAATTGACCCATGGCTAATAGAAACTGATCCAATGAATTGAGTATATTTTCATTGGTCTCAAAAAAACTATTGGCCCAACTGCGTGGTTCCCCTCTAAGGAACGAGATAATAGTCAAAACTCTGATTCTATCATTAGGGTATGACTGTGGTTTTAAAGTGAACAGGAGGAGGCATGCATTTTTGAAATCTCTGTAGTGTGCCCTGTCTCCATAGAATTTTTCAGGGAGACTAACTTGTGGCTCAGGTGTATGTACTTTAGTCTCTAGGTAATCCTTTATGTATGCTTTAAGTGCTACATTCTCTGCTTTTAATGTGTTAAGGCCATCAGCCAGTAAATCTACTTTTTGATTAAGAGATTGTATTTGTGCGGTCATCTCAGCTGGGTCCATGTTACAAAAAAGGCTTGGTATTCTGTCACAATCTGTTTGGAAAACAAAGTTATCTAGAGAACAAAGAAGAAACTTCAATTAGACCACAGCTGCTGAGATAAAAGTTTAGGATTGTGGATTAGAATTATATGAAAAACACATAGGTTACCAGAATGACAACGTGAGTCCCAAGTATAATTCTAAGCAGTTGATATAAGTTTCAAATAAAAATAAACAAGAACTTAGAACTGCCACCTGTGAGTTACTACAGTGAAATGCAGTTAAGTTTAATGAATGAAACTTGTGTGGAATAATGACAGAAGTTATAGAAAAAATACAGACTGAGAGACTGTAGCAAGAAAGTATCAGCTTACTGAACTCTAATAAAAAAATGAAAGTTACAATGAGACTGATTGAAAAAACTACAGGCTGAATTAATTTGAGCATACATACTGCTGGTAGTAATTGATTATAAGATGATAGCTGCGAGTATATGTTAAGTTTGGATAACCGTAGTAAAAGAGAGGGAGAGAGGTACCTTATCAGAGCCGGATGGCAAGTATTGATTTTGAGAGGTAGCTTCAATGCCAACTTAGAGTTCCGATGTGGATGTGAGCAGCGGCAATTTCCTGGTTGATCGGTCCCGTTGGCGTGTGACGTCACCACGGATTGATCTTGTAGATCCGGCCGGAATGTCAGATGTTATCGTAGCAGCAGGAGAATCTTGAATAGGAACACAGTAGCTGAGTGAACAGCACAGGAGGTTCCAAGTAAGCTGAATCACAAAAAGGGTAATCTGTAGATTGTCAGGAGAGCATAGGATCAAGGTTGACTCAATACCAAGCAATGAACTAAAGGAGTGGCAATCTTTTATAGGAAACAGGAAGTGAAGCAGAATGTTGTTAAAGGTACAGCAGCCCTAATTCTTGTTAACAAGTGATACTTAAGGAGAATCCTTACACTGTAACAAACAAAGAGGACTGGTAGGAAACATACTAATCCAACTGGGGAAGGGATTGTCCTTGCAGCCTGGTAACCATAACCGGCACAACCCCCAATGGCAGGGCAGAGGGGAAAAAGGAGAACCCGCGGCATGGCCGGTCCAGAGTTAGACCACCGGATCACCCCTCTAGGCTGGCATATGTCACTGGTCCATGACAAATATAATATCAATAACCCTACAAATGTGAACCAAAAATGTATACCTCCCATATAGCAAGTGAACTGTGACCGACAATTGTATTCTTAAGTGAATTAAATAACCAGATGTCCCAACATTATACTCTATATTGGCATCTCCTATATTATTGGGCAATAAGGGTGTAAAAAGATACACATATGAAACCAAAAATATGCTAACTAATAGTAAGTGATAGTGATAACTTGTATAATCGTAAGCACATATGAAGTAGTAGTCACTTCCATAAATCTAATTAATGACCAAATAACTAAACTATTCTTCTAAAAGCTGCCAATTGAGCAGATAACTAAGCTATTCATCTAAAAGCTGCCAAATCCACATTGGCATTAAAATGCATAGGCAACAACCTGTCTCCTTCCTGCATCGATCCGCATCTAAAATTTTGGTAATTTGGTTGAGGTGTGTTTTTTGGCTGTGATGACGAAAGAAATGTGATATAATGTGAAAAAGACGTACATCTGCCATGCTGAACTTAAATATTCGTTGTGCAGTTAAAATTTGTATTCATGTATCGGTTCCAATGTTTGTGGATCCGCACCCATTAACATTCATTCTGGGAGCCGTTCCCCGAAAGATGGAGATCAAATGACATGTGAGCAGTGGCGTATTTAGGTTTTGTGCTGCCCTAGGCACTCCAAATTCTGCTGCCCCCCCCACCCCCCTAGGTTTTAGGCTGTTTTTCGGCCATAATATTTTTTTGTCAGGGTATAATGTGACTCTTTTAGGAATGCATGTGTGTATGTGTATAGGGTCATCATGTGACATAGCATTTTTTAATCCTCACTCTAATCTTGGTAGAATATCCATTTATATAATTGATAATATAAAGCCATTGGTAGATAATGTAGGGTTCTCCCTGGGAATGGGTTATATTGAGAAAGCTTATAAGAATATTCACTTAAGCTTACTAGTATTGCATGAGAGAGTGGTAACTACTAAACTTTACACATGGATGGTCTATACACACCAATATTAAAGGACCAGTCAACACAGTCGATTTGCATAATCAACAAATGCAAGATAATAAGACAATGCAATAGCACTTAGTCTGAACTTCAAATGAGTTGTAGATTTTTATTCTGACAATTTTAAAAGTTATGTATTTTTCCACTCCCCCTGTACCATGTGACAGCCATCAGCCAATCACAAATGCATACATGTACCATGTGACAGCCATCAGCCATTCACAAATGCATACACATTTATTCTTACACATGCTCAGTAGGAGCTGGTGGCTCAAAAAGTTTAAATATAGAGCCAGCAACAGGAGCAGAAGCAGTTTGCAGCAGCTCTGCTCAAATAATACTAAGAATTAGCTACAAAGGTGATATTTTCAGTAGAATCTGTCCAAATCCCAACATTTGGGCACCTGTGTATTGAGGAGGATCAATTTTCACAAAAATTTGCAAAGTTTGACGAAGATCGTAGCGGGCCGGTTCACAGAACCAGAGAAAAAGTAGGAAAGGCCGGGGCTGCGGCCTACACAGGACCCCAGATCACAGTTCGTCACCGGCGAAAAAAAGAAGAAAATTGGATTGTCTCAGATCTAAGGGCTTCACCGGACATACACCAGAGGATTGGGGTAAGAACCCACTATTTTTATTCCCAATTTTTGATTGAAAAAGACATAACAGCTCAGAGATCACAGAGTTAAGCTGCGGTTCTCTAACAGCAACTGGAGGTAAAATACAGTTAGGATATACTTGGGGAGACTGCGGGCTTGTTCTGGGGACTTGCAAATCATAATTACTACTTAGACTGAGTGGCAAGAGGATACAGGAGAGGGTCTTGTGGCGGGAAAGTCGCCATTTTCTATCTGTCCTGTACACATCACTTCATCATCAAAGCCCAAATAATTTGCAAGAGTATTTATAGTGTCTGGAGTGCTAATCTAATAGAACTTTTTATATTCTCACTAAAAAGACTGCTAATCTGATAGCTTGTGCAACATTACAGCGTAACACAGTACAACAGCTTTGAGTTCTTGGAACTTTGAAAACAACTAGATTTTTATCTCTCCCCCCCCCCCCCTTTCCTGCCATCCTCTGTGGTGGTGGGTCATATCCCCAATTCCTTCTTCCGTGATCGTCCTGTGAGGACAAAGCTCCTGGGGAGAGAGATTATATGGCAGGACAAGCTTAAGTAACTTGCAATACCTGAGAGGAGTGTTTGCTACAGTTAAAGGACTTTACAGACACTGGTTGCCCCTTTCCTAGCCCCACAGGAGTTAGTTGGGCCTGGGATACCAAGGGAGCAGCATTCAATAAGCCTCAAAAACTGGCACCCTCTAGGTACATACTGATTTATAAGCTGCAACCTGTTCAACATATTGACATGAAGCTGAATTAAAAGCATATTCTACAAGCGGACTGAGTGGGAACCCTTTCCTATGCATTTATTATAACTGCCCTAAATATTGTGGTCTGCCAGTGCTTTGTTAATAATTATTGATTTCCAGTTTTTGTTCTCAACTGTAATCTATCTAGTTTGCCATGATGAAAGGAAGAAATCAGTCAGTCAAAGACTGTCTCTCTAGATCTCAGCTAAAAAAAAACAAAGTGCTGGGAAACTATCTGTAGACGCAGATTCCCAACCATCCTCCCCAAAATGCCCCCATACAGCTGCAGAGGGGGGTTCACAGAGTAGTGATCTCCTATTACAGATTAAGCAAATGTTTAAGGAAGAGATGAGGGCAGTTCTCTCAGAATTAAAACAAGATATATCAGAAATTGGAGATAGGACGGCAACTTTGGAGGATAAAATGGACGATATTGCAGAAGAAATACCTATTTTGCAAAACACTATACAAACACAGCAGGAGCAAATACAGAAGTTGGAGGATGCATTAGAGGATCTGGAGAACAGATCCAGAAGATCCAATATTAGAATTCGAAACCTGCCAGAATCATACAACTTACCGGATACATTGCTAAAAATATTTCAACAATTAGTACCGGATACAGATCCTTCATTGTTTCTGATGGACAGAGCACACAGAGCACTGGCCAGACCACCCACAACAGCGACAGCAAGAGATGTGATCACCAAGTTACATTATTATCATATCAAGGACCAAATCATGCAAGCAGTACGCAATGTTCCTAGAATAACTTTTGAAGGTCATGCCTTGCAGCTTTTCACAGATCTTTCGCCAACTACCCTCAGGAGGAGAAGAGAGCTCAAACCAGTGGTTTCAGTGTTAATCAAGGCACAGATCAAATATCGTTGGGGTTTCCCATTCAAGCTTATTTTCATGTATGAGAAGTCATCATACTCTTGTTCATCTCTTTCAGAGGGACAAAGCATTTTGGAGAAACTAAAGCTAGAGAAAATAAACGAAGCAGAGTCCTCTTCCCCAAAGCCTCAACGTAAAGCGATTACGAAAGAATGGACTTCTGTGGGCAAGAACAGCAAAAATGCTCGGCCTAGTAGAAATCAGGAGAGTCCTACTTGAGGAGAGCAGTTGGGGACACTTTTGATATCCATTTTTGATACTTCAACTCTAATTCAACATGAGTGGAGAAACCAATAAAGAGTGGCTAATGTCATTATTCTTCATTCAGTTCACTGGTTCAGCTTGGAGTTCCTGGCGGACTTCTTTTCATGATAACCCTCTTGCTGGACCTTTCCCCTTGTCTTTCCTTTCCCCTTTCCCTTCCCACTGAGTCCGCTAACAGTTTTCTTACAGGTTTTTTACTGGTTGTTTTTTGTTATCATTTTGTTATGTTCTCAAACCCGGATGTCGGGGTACAAATAATGTTGTTTGTATATTCAGTTCTACAGTTTTATGTTACTGTTGGCAATGTTTATTGTCTTCCTCGGCAGGTCAAGGTCTTCTAAGTCGTTGGTTTTCAGGTACCGAATGTATCAGAATGTGTTTAGGGTCCAATCCTTATCTTGTTTATTGTATGCAGGTTTACGTCTCTTGTTAGGGAGAGGTGCACTATGGTTATTAAAAGAAATGTATAGCAATGTACACATGTTGAAAGCAGATATTAATCGTTACACATATGTCACTTAAGGTGCTTACGCATAATGTTAAAGGTCTTCATTCCAATGTAAAAAGACGCAAAGCCATTAGCATGTATAGATCCCTTGGGGCACACATTATTTTCATGCAGGAGACACATTTCACCAAGACAGCAACCCCTAAATATTGGGACAGAGCATATTCATTACAGTATCACGCCACTTGTGGTAAGAAAAAGTGTGGTGTCTCTATTCTTATGCACAATAGTATCAATTTCCAGGAAGAAGAGTCTTTTATAGATACACAGGGTAGATACATAATTCTCAGAGGTAAAATTCATGACACCCCAGTGGTAATAGGTAATATCTATGCCCCTAATGAATCTCAGGCCCCTTTCTTGGCTAAACTCAGTAAGTTACTAACGTACTGGAAACAGTACAGGCTAATCATTGGGGGAGATTTTAACACGGTGGTAGACCCTGAAATGGACAGATCAGGGACGAGGTCAGCTTCTCAAACACAGAAATTTAGAAAAGTACTATATGATTTTTTGTTAGATCACAACCTATTAGATAGCTGGAGAGTTCAAAATGGAAATAATAGGGATTATACCTTTTATTCCTCAGCCCATAAGGTTTATTCACGAATTGACCATATTCTTGTGAGCCAAATATTGGCACCATTAATTATGAAATCAGACATAATAGTTAGCACCTGGTCAGACCATAATGTGGTTTTGACGACACTTTCAGGCTTAATAGACCCGCTTAGAAACAAGAGTTGGCATTTGAACCCTACCCTATTCAAAGATAAATTGTTCTTAGAGTTTTTGAGAAGGGAAATCTGAGTTTTTATTGGCTCTAATCAACAGTCAGTAGAAAATCCTTCATATGTTTGGGGGGCGCTTAAGGCCTTTACAAGAGGCATATTAATTAGAGAATCTAGTTCCAAATTAAAAGCGGCACATGCTTATGGTGAGAGGCTAAAGGAAGAAATTAAGCAATTACACAATCTTCACTGCACCACTCAGAGCGCAAATACACTTAAAAAGCTAAATAGTAAAAGGGAGGAACTGGATAAATTGTTATCTCAGGAAGCATCTAGATCCTTAAAACTTATTGATACACAATATTTCATCCACGCTAACAAGCCTGACAGAATGTTAGCTTGTAGGCTGAAAGATATGACAAGGCTCACAACGGTCCCTCAGTTGCAGAAGCCAGATGGTTCTACCACTAACCATCCTCAAATTATAGCAGATACCTTTGCATCATATTACCAATCATTATATGCACTCCCTCGGGGAGACAGGAATCCCCGACAATTTGAAAACTATCAGGAATTTTTGGGCCATGACGATATGCCTAAGCTTGACGCAGATGATGTAGATGGGCTAAATGCACCTATCACATTAGCTGAAATTAGACAAACAATCAAACACCTAAAAATCAATAAAGCACCTGGTCCGGATGGATACACTGGTATTTTTTATAAGACATTTCTAGATGAATTAGGCCCCTTATTAGTGAACACCTTTAACCATATGTTAAAAGGGGGATATATCCCGAAAGAATTCTTACTAGCTCGAATTTCAGTAATTCCGAAGCCGGGCAAAAACAAGCAACACTGCAAAAATTATCGGCCTATATCTTTAATTAACCAAGACATAAAGATTTTCTCTAAAATTTTAGCCACCAGACTCAACAAACTAATGCCTAAACTAGTCCATCCGGATCAGGTGGGGTTCATAGCGAACAGGGAGGCCCCAGATAATGTGAGAAAGGTGATTGATTTGATTAATCTTGCGTCAGTTAAAGGGATACCTTCTCTGTTCCTTTCCTTGGACGCAGAGAAGGCATTCGACCGTATTTACTGGGACTACCTCGATAAGGTATTAGATGCATTTGGCATAACGGGAAACTTTAGAAAAGCGATCGCCACAATATACTCTCATCCTTCAGCATTTGTTAAAATTGCGGGGTATAAGTCAGGACCCATTGAAATTGCAAATGGTACTAGACAGGGATGCTCTCTCTCCCCGCTTCTATTTGCCCTGTGTATCGAACTTTTAGCAGCCAGCATCAGGCGAAATGTAGATATTACAGGCATACATATAAAGGCAAAAGAATATAAAATCAGTCTTTTTGCAGATGACATTATTCTTTCGATTACAAAGCCACTTATTTCCCTTCCAGTATTGTATTCCACTATAGATAAGTTTGCAGCAATATCAGGTTATAAAATCAACAATGATAAGTGTGAGGCTATTAGTGTAAATCTACCAGCACACACTAAAAAACTCATGGAGATTAATTTCTCTTTCTCATGGGCTGAGAAGGGAATGAGATATTTAGGAGTGATACAAATAGGACTGAAGATCTGTATCAATTAAACTACACGCCTTTGATATCACAGATTAAAAACCTGCTACAGAAATGGGAAAAGTTGAAAATTTCGCTATATGGCAGAATAATTGGAATTAAAATGACAATTCTCCCAAAAATATTATACCTATTTAGATGCTTACCAGTCTCTGTGCCATCCAAAACACTCACACAACTCCAGAAGTATGTAATTTCGTTTATTTGGCAAGGTAAAAGAGCAAGAACTAATAGACAAACTCTCTGCAGAAGTAGAAGAGGGGGAGGGATGGGATTGCCAGATTTTCTAGCATATTACCATGCGGCCCGTGTGGCTCAGACTGCGTTATGGCATAACAAGATTGATAATATTCAGTGGGTACAACTGGAGTCAGATATGGTTGGGGTGGAGCCAATTTATAAACTTTTATGGACTAATTGAACCCATAGGCCTAATATATGGAAAACTTTTGCAGCAGTAGCACACTCCGTCTCGCTATGGGACTCTTTGTCTACTAAATTTAAGCTAATCTCAGATACTTCTAAGGCAATGCCATTAATAACGCTATCTACTACACTTGACGTGGGGCTTCAGAATAAGTGGGCCAATAGGGGGCTGTACAGAATTGCTGACACTTTAAGGGGACAGAACTTTATGGACTTTAACACATATGCTAGCCTTAATGAACAGGATAAACCCAGTTGGTATCAATATCTTCAGTTAAAGGCAAGAGTTTGCGAGGTGATAGGTAACTCATACAAAGGGAGCACCACATACTTAGAACAAATTTGCTTAGCTGGACAGAGAATGAGAGGGACCATTGCTGGACTGTATGCCATTTTTAACTCTCCACCAAAGACTCATAAGCTTCCTTTTATGTAAAAGTGGGAAGAAGAATTTCAATTTACTTGGTCTTTAGAAAAATGGAATGATGTTTTGTTTAGGGGACCCTCCTTTTCCATATGCGCTCATTTAAAAGAAAATTACATGAAGACTGCTTTTCGTTGGTATTTTCACCCCTCGAGATTACATAAATTGGAGACAGGTAATAGAAAATGTCTAAGAGGGTGTGATGAGTTAGGTACTTATTCACACATGTGGTGGGACTGCCCACGGGTAGCAAATATCTGGTCACAAACCTTCAGTCTCTTGGGCAACATTTTTGGGCGCACTTTAAGAGTGTCGGCCTCTCAAGCCCTTCTGCATGAGCCTATTCCAGGGTTTAACAGGGCACGAAACAAGTTTATTTTTACCATCTTTACTATAGTAAGATTAACAATAGCCCAGTTTTGGAAAGTTGAGATCCCTAACTTTCAGATTATTCTAAATAAAATTGATTACTACTACCAAATGAGTAATAATGCAGCTAACATGCTTGACACTGAAGAACAGTTTGTTTCTGTCTGGGAACCATGGATTATGTTTTCTGAAGCCAGAGTTGTTAGTTAACAACTTAAGTTTCTGAGAGTATTTATTGCTTAATGAGTATTGGTTTATAATGTGACCTGAAATGTACGGTAAAATATATTGATGTTTATATGACATGCTGACCTGCCGAGATATACCTCAATGTGTTTCAAGTTATGTTGATGTAACATTTGCATTTACTTTGTTATGTAATTAAGAAGAAAAATACAATAAAAATCTTTTCAATTAAAAAGTTTAAATATAAAAAGACTGTGCACATTTTGTTAATGGAAGTAAATTGGAAAGTTGTTTAAAATAGCATGCTGTATCTGAATAATGAAAGTTTCATTTTGATTGAGTGTCCCTTTAATAAAGTATGTTTGCTACCAGCACTTGTTTATTTGTTCAACTTTAATTAATTCACAACTGTTTTTAGTTACCTCATATAGGGATTATTAATTTACCAAACAGGTAGTCCCCCAGTCCCCAGCACAACCATTAGGGAACATTACAGAATACAGATGATGAGTCTAGCAAAGATCTTCAGCAAAAACATTTATTTAAAGCCTGAATGCATGTTATAGAGCTGTGGGATGAAGGCAGTTGTCTGGGGTGTATTAAATATTCTGAGATTTTGTTTGCATTTGCAGCGTGTTAAGACCCCTGTATCAGTATACAATACTGAGGTATATAGCTGTTAGAGGCTAATTATAAGTGTCTGCATATTTTCTAGGGGTATATTGGTCACAGGCATGGTCTCATATGGACCGTTGCGTATATTACTTAATTGTGGCCACCATTTTGGATTTAATGTGGCCCTAGATGTTGTGCTCAAGTGCGTCGTTACCTGGCAGCGGATCCCAGCAGAAGAATCTCGTCAATTTTGGGGAATGAGTTCACCCTATAACACTTTCTTTGCTGCAGTTTTGCAATCGCAGATCCGGTGTTTAGACAGGTAGTCCCCCAGGCCCCAGCACAACCGTTAGTGAACATTACATAATACAGACTCAGAGAGGCAGAGAACCAGACCGCTACAGTAGCGGTCGGGTTCTCTGCCTATCTGAGTCTGTATTCTGTAATGTTCACTAACGGTTGTGCTAGGGACTGGCCTGGGGGACTACCTATCTAGTCTAGAGCGTAGTAAATGTGTGCAGTGCCAGTGACTCACCTGAGCTATTAAAGTATCTGCATTCAACAGAGTCCAGTCCAGTCCACTTTAGCGCCTATGCCACTATTGAAGGCTTTGCCACATGCGAGATCATGTTGTGCACACATGTGTGACTCACTTGAGCCGCAGGAAGGCGGCTATTGGGGAAAATGTTTTTTAAATTCCACACAGTCAGTGCAGCGCCGGGGGCAATGGACCAAGTGCTGCCCCCCAAAAATGTGACGCCCTAGGCACAGGCCTTGTTGGCCTAAGCCTTAATACGCCCCTGCATGTGAGTTATCATTGTAGGCTCTTTTGGACTCGGTAAGATTGTGATTACATTGTAAACAAAAAAGATTGTGTTTACTCTCAGCCAGATTACGAGTTTTAAGCGCTGTAGGGAAATTAAAGACAGCAACATATTCAACGTTATTTCACTCCCCTATAGCGCTGCTATTACAGGTTTGCAAAAAGAAGGCTTGCGCGGGCGATATAGTGACGTGCTCATGCTCGATTTCCCCATAGACATCAATGGGGAGAGTCGGCAAAATAAGAGCCTAGCACCTGCGATCGTGGAAAGAAAAGCTCTGTAACGCAGCCCCCACTGATGTCTATGGGGAAAGAAAAAGTTATGTTTAAACCTACCACCCTAACATAAAAACCATGTCTAAACACCCCTAATCTTCCGCCCCCGACATCGCCGCCACCTACATACAGTTATTAACCCCTAATCTGCTGCCCCTAACATCACTGCCACCTAAATACACTTATTAACCCCTAATCTGCCACCCTTAACATCACCTCCACCTACATTAGTTATTAACCCCTAATCTGCAGCCCCCAATGTTGCCGCCGCCACTATACTAAAGTTATTAACCCCTAAACCTCTGGCCTACAACATCACTAACACTAAATAAATATATAAACCCCTAAACCTAACCCTAACATAACCCTAAACATAACCCTAATGTAACCCTAAGCATAACCTTAACACCCCCTAACTTAAATATAATTAAAATAAATCTAAATAAACCTTACAATTATTACCTAAATAATTCCTATTTAGAACTAAATATGTACTTACCTGTGAAATAAAACCTAAGCTAGCTACAATATAACTAATTGTTATATTGTATCTAGCTTATGTTTTATTTTTATTTCACAGGTAAGTTTGTATTTATTTTAACTAGGTAGACTAGTTAGTAAATAGTTATTAACTATTTACTAACTATCTAGTTAAAATAAATACAAAGTTACCTGTAAAATAAAACCTAACCTGCCTTACACTAAAACCTAACATTACAATAAAATAAATTAAATTAATCAAATAGAATGATCTAAATTACAAAAAATAAACACTAAATTACACAAAAAATAAAAACGAATTAATCCTAATCTAATAGCCCTATCAAAATAAAAAAGCCCCCCCCCAAATAAAAAAAAAACCCCTAGCCTACACTAAACTGCCAATGGCCCTAAAAAGGGCCTTTTGTGGGGCATTGCCCCAAAGAAATCAGCTCTTTTACCTGTAATAAAAAATACAAACAACCCCCCAACAGTAAAACCCACCACCCACACAACCAAAACCCCAAATAAAAACCTATCTAAATAAACCTAAGCTAACCATTGCCCTGAAAAGGGCATTTGGATGGGCATTGCCCTTACCCTTAAAAGGGCATTTGGCTCTTTTACATTGCCCAAACCCTAAGCTAAAAATAAAACCCACCCAAAAAAAACCTTAAAAAAACACTAACCTCCGATGATCCACTTACAGTTTTTCGAAGACCGGACATCCATCCTCATCCAGGCGGCAGAAGTCCTCACCAAAGCCGGCAGAAGACTTCATCCAAGCGGGCAGAAGTCCTCCTCGAAGCCGGCAGAAGTCTTCATAAAAGCGGCAGAAGTCTTCATGCAGACGGCATCTTCTATCTTCATCCATCCGGCGCGGAGCGGGTCCATCTTCAAGACATCTGGCCCGGAGCATCCTCTTCTTCCGATCGTCGCTGGAAAATGAAGTTTCCCTTTAAGTGGCGCTGTCCAATATGGCGTCCCTTACATTCCGATTGGCTGATAGAATTCTATCAGCCAATAGGAATTAAAGGTGAAAAAATCCTATTGGCTGTTGCAATCAGCCAATTGGATTGAGCTTGCATTCTATTGGCTATTCCAATCGGCCAATAGAATGCGAGCTCCATCCTATTGGCTGATTGGATCAGCCAATAGGATGAAAGCTCAATCCTATTGGCTGATTGCACCAGCCAATAGGATTTTTTCCCCTTTAATTCCTATTGGCTGATAGAATTCTATCAGCCAATCGGAATGTAAGGGACGCCATCTTGGATGACGTCACTTAAAGGTAAACTTAATTTTCCAGCGATGATCGGAAGAAGAGGATGCTCCATGCCGGATGTCTTGAAGATGGACCCGCTCTGCGCCGAATGGATGAAGATAGAAGAAGCCGTCTAGATGAAGACTTCTGCCGCTTGGATGAAGACTTCTGCCCGCTTGGATGAAGACTTCTGCCGGCTTCGAGGAGGACTACTGCCCACTTGGATGAAGACTTCTGCCGGCTTCGATGAGGACTTCTGCCGCCTGGATGAGGATGGATGTCCGGTCTTTGAAAACTGTAAGTGGATCGCCGGGGGTTAATGTTACATTTTTTTAAGGGTTTATTGGGTGGGTTTTATTTTTAGCCTAGGGTTTGGGCAATGTAAAAGAGCTAAATATCCTTTTAAGGGCAATGCCCATCCAAATGCCTTTTTCAGGGCAATGGTTAGCTTAGGCTTATTTAGATTTAGTTTTTATTTGGGGGGTTTGGTTGTGTGGGTGGTGGGTTTTACTGTTGGGTGATTGTTAGTATTTTTTTTTACAGGTAAAGAGCTGATTTCTTTGGGGCAATGCCCCACAAAAGGCTCTTTTTAAGGGCCATTGGCAGTTGAGTGTAGGCTAGGTGTTTTTTTTTTTATTTTGGGGGGGCTTTTTATTTTGATAGGGCTATTAGATTAAGAGTAATTCATTTTATTTTTGATAATTTTGTTTTTTTTATTTTGTGTAATTTAGTGTTTATATTTTTTTGTAATTTAGATAATTCTATTTGATTCATTTATTTTATTTTATTGTAATGTTAGGTTTTAGTGTAAGGCAGGTTAGGTTTTGTTTTACAGGTAACTTTGTATTTATTTTAACTAGGTAGTTAGTAAATAGTTAATAACTATTTACTAACTAGTCTACCTAGTTAAAATAAATACAAACTTGCCTGTGAAATAAAAATAAAACCTAAGATAGCTACAATGTAACTGTTAGTTTTTTTACAGGTAATTTGTATTTAGTTTTAAATAGGAATTATTTAGGTAATAATTGTAAGTTTAATTTAGATTTATTTTAATTATATTTAAGTTAGGGGGTGTTAGGGTTATGCTTAGGGTTAGGGTTACGTTAGGGTTAGGTTTAGGGGTTAATAAATGTATGTAGTGATGTGAGAGGCCAGAGGTTTAGGGGTTAATAGTTTAATTTAAGGTAAGTTTGTATTTAGTTTTAAATAGGAATTATTTAGGTAATAATTGTAAATTTAATTTAGATTTATTTTAATTATATTTAAGTTAGGGGTGTTAGGGTTATGCTTAGGGTTATGTTAAGGTTAGGTTTAGGGGTTAATATATTTATGTAGTGGAACCCTTAGAAAAAAGAAACTTAAGTCATACATATATGAAATACGCACTCCAGGCAAACCTTCTCAGAAAACCACCCCAGACATTCTCAAAGAATTCCACACCTTCTATTCAAATTTATATAATATACACTCGGAAATTCCCTTAGACCAACTATCACAGGATATTTCTAAATTTCTCCAAGGGTGCCAGCTTCCATCCATTGATAAGACACAATTGAAAGATCTTAACTCACCTATTACCCCACAAGAAGTCACATTTGCGATACAGGAGTTAAATTCGGGGAAAAGTCCAGGCCCCGATGGATTCTCCGCAAGGTATTACCAGACGTTTCGAAACACTATCATACCACACTTAACAAAGCTATTTAATTCTATAATAGATGGAGAGAAATTTCCTCCCTCCATGTTGGAGGCACATGTGGTTGTGCTCCCAAAACCGGGTAAGCCAGCAACAACACCTAACTTTCAACCCATCTCATTGTTGAATCTGGATATTAAACTTTACGCGAAAATCTTGGCCACTCGTTTGAACAAAATTATCCCTGACATTATACATACGAACCACGCAGGTTTTACCCCCCGCAGAGAAGCCCGAGACAACACCATTAAAATACTAAATATCATTGAATATGCTACAACTAATCATATCCCCTCTATAATTTTATCACTAGACGCTCGATCAATGGTATCTCCATTGGACAGCAAGAATTTAAGGCATCCTTATAAGCGGATGACATTATCCTCACACTCACGAACATTCCCTCTTCCATTCCACCATTGATACTTCTATTTCATGAATATGGGATGTTGTCCAACTTTCGTATTAACCATACAAAATCAGAATTCATTAACTTAGGGACACCCCAAGAGGACCTATGTATATTAAACTCACATAAATTCAAATATCAACCAATAGCAATCAAATATCTAGGGATCCTGATCTCCCCCCGCTTACAAGAGTTAGTCCCTCTAAATTTCAATTCACTGAAATCCCACGTCAGCGCCACACTACACTCCTGGGCCAACAAGCCAATCTCTTGGTTGGGTAGGATAAACGCTATTAAAATGGTGATACTCCCTAAAATTTTATATGTCATGCAGGCATTGCCCATCCCTATCCCTGACTCCACTATCTACTCCCTACAGAAGCTTATCAATGCATACATCTGGAGCCATAAGCGTCCCCGGATTGCTACGCAAACTTTATATCGCCCCAAGCTAGAAGGAGGGCTTGGAGTACCCAATGTGCTATTATATCGCTACGCTACCTTTCTTACCAGGATAGTGGATTGGAGTAGACATGCACAACACAAAGAGTGGGTGGGTTTAGAGCAGGAAATCGCAAAAGAAGGCCAATTGGGAGGGAGATGTTGGCTCACAACAATAAAACGTGAAAAGAATAATACAGAACTCCCATTTTTAGTTAAAGAAACGCTTAATGTATGGGGTAAAATCTTAAGAGGATACAAATCTATCTCTACAACTCACTCGCCCCTAACACCTTTCATAGGCAATCCCGAAACTCCATACCAACCTTCCCCTTGTCACAGTAATAATCCCACCCTTACTCAGGTACTACCTCACTACTCACTTACACAAAACGGTAAATTAAAGCCCAAGGAAGAACTGTCTGACATAATGGGACCGGCTATAAATAACTGGCTCACATACCACCAACTAGCACACTATCTCGCAACTCACGCAGAGAGACATAACCTGACCCGACCCCTAACTCCATTTGAATCCTTATGCTACCTACCTTTTCCGATAACGGGCATCCTATCCACATTGTATAAACTACTAATCACACACCGATCACTTCACCCCCATCTTACATTGTGAGTTGGGAGAGAGAATTAAGTGAACAACAATCACCTAAGACATGGAAAACAATTTATAAACATATGAGTTCATCTGCTTCCTCTATGAATATAACAGAAATGAATATGAAACTTCTCTGTAGATGGCACTACACCCCAGACAAACTGGGAAGACTGTTCCCAGGCTCCAGCACTAACTGTTGGAGAGGATGTACAGAAAGAGGCACCTTCCTCCATATTTGGTGGTCATGCCCGATTGCACAATCTTATTGGTCGGACATTGGGGAGGAAATAAAATTAGTGATAGGTACGCTTCCCCCATTCACTCCATGGACCTTTATCTTTAACTACCTGCCACAGATATCATGCTCATTGAGACTTAAACTCCTTACTGTAATGATCAATATGGCTAAAAGATACATCCCATACTATTGGAAACAATCTAATTTACCATCTATACAATTCTGGCGAGATAGAGTTTCCACTGCTATAAATATGGAACAATACCACTACACAAAACAACATAAACTGAAAGAATTCTTATCCATTCGTCTACTTTGGGAGGAATACCTCTACTACTTGAAACCCATTGCAGTATCAAATACATGTAATTAGGACCTAGGCACGTACACACACATAACAAACTAGACCTTCTTATTGATATTCATAGTCACTGAAAGACAGACATATGCTGGATCTGTTTTCTTTTCTTTTTCTTCTTTTTGGATTTTTGTTGTGTGAATTGTTATAACTTATATTAAGAGAGATCAAGTTGTTTGTCCAATATTGGCTGGAAGAGCTACGACATGCTTACCGAAGAATAATCTTCACTCTCTGAGCACCACAAAAAGTGTAATTACTGCTGATTATACCCTGTTTTATAATGACGCTACTGTTTGTTCTTATGTACCGTGATCAAACTGTGTTGCTACTGTGTATTGTACATTTTAACTTGATACAAATAAAGGTTTTGAAAAAAAAATAAAAAAATAAAAAAATATATATTTATGTAGTGATGTGGGAGGCCAGAGGTTTAGGGGTAATAGTTTATTATAGTATATTTTGTTGTGGGGGGCTTGCGGTTTAGGGATTAATAGGTTTATTATAGCGGCGGTGTGGGCGGACGGCAGATTAGGGGTTAATAATATGTAAATAGTGTTTGCGATGCGGGAGAGCCTCGGTTTAGGGGTTAATAGGTAGTTTATGGGTGTTTAGTGTACTTTGTGACAGTTTAGTTATGAGTTTTATGCTACAGCTTTGTAACATAAAACTCATAACTACTGACTTTAGATGACGGTACAGATCTTGTCATTTTAGAGTGTATCGCTAACTTTTTGGCCTCCCAGGGATACTCATAATACCGGCGCTATGAAAGTCCCATTGAAAAAGGACTTTTCTTAAAGTGTGGTACTGACGTTGCGTGACGGCCAAAAAGGTGTGCGGTAAACCTATTCTGACAAGACTTGTAATGGCGGCCTTAGGGAAAAAGCATCGTTATGAAGCATAACAATGCTATTTGAGTCATAACGCAAAACTCGTAATCTAGTTGAATGTTAACTAAAATTAGAAAGATTGTAATCAATCCAATGTGCTTAACCCCTTCATAAAATTTAAACACATGAATTAAGTCAGCTCCATAGCATCAATGCACTACTGGGAGCTAGCTAAACACATCTAGGGCTCGATTCTCAAAAGTTCACAGCCACAAACGTGAAAAACAGGTTTAGTATCGAAAGAACAGTATTAGTTAAAGGGACAGTCTACACCTGAATTTTAATTGTTTAAAAAGATAGATAATCCCTTTATTACCCATTCACCAGTTTTGCATAACCAACACGTTTATATTCATATACTTTTTGCCTCTGTGATTACCTTGTATCTAAGCCTCTGCAGAGTGCCCCCTTATCTCAGTGCTTTTGACAGACGCAGTTTAGCCAATCAGTGAAGACTCCTAAATAACTTCACGGGAGTGAGCACAATGTTATCTATATGACACACATAAACTAGTACTGTCTAACTGTGAAAAACTTTCAAAATGCTCTGAGCTAGGAGGCGGTTTTCAATGGTTTAGAAATCATTTTGAACCTTCCTAGGTTTATCTTTTCAAAAACCACCACGGGAACAAAGCACATTTGATAATAAAAGTAAAGTGGAAAGTTGTTTACAATTGCATGCCCTATCTGAATCATGAAAGTTTAATTTTGACTAGACTGTCCCTTTAAATTCTCAAAAGAAAAAAAGGGCTGTCCCTGCGAGTGGTAAGCTGTCTTTCATGGAAATAATGAGAGCGTTCTGCTATGTAAAATTTCGCAATGGAGGACAAAGTACACATGGAGAACATGGCGTATGTTTAAACCTTAATACTATGCTTAAAGGGACAGTCAACACCAGAATTGTTGTTGTTTTAAAAGATAGATAATCCCTTAATTACCCATTCCCCAGTTTTGCATAACCAACACATTTATAATAATACATGTTTTACCTCTGTAATTACCTTGTTTCTAAGCCTCAGCAGACTGCCCCCTTATTTCAGTTCTTTTGACAGACTTGCATTTTAGCCAATCAGAGCTGACTCCATGGTAAATTCACGTGCATGAGCTCAATGTTATCTATATGAAACACGTGAACTAATGCCCTCTAGTGGTGAAAAACTATCAAAATGCATTTAGATTAGAGGCGGCCTTCAAGGTCTAAGAAATTAGCATATGAACCTCCTAGATTTAGTTTTCAACTAAGAATACCAAGAGAACAAAGCAAAATTGGTAATAAAAGTAAATTGGAAAGTTGTTTAAAATTACATGCCCTATTTGAGTCATGGAAGTTTTTTTGGGACTTGACAATCCCTTTAATACAAATCAAATGATGCTGTTTTCAGTTCACTGCATCTTAAAATTGATGGATGGATCCGCGCCGGATGTCTTCAAGATGGAGCCGGTCGTCATCGGATGAAGATAGAAGATGCCGCTTGGAAGAAGATGGTTGCCGGTCCGGATCTACTCTTCTGCCCGGATAGGATGAAGACTTTGGAGCCTCTTCTGGACCTCTTCATCCGCCGCTTGACAGAAGATTTCAGCCGGATGATGGATGTCCAGCCCCCGCTTGGGCTTGGATGAAGATTTCGGAGCCTGGAACGATCGGTGATACCTGGCATGGTGAAGACAAGGTAGGAAGATCTTCAGGGGCTTAGTGTTAGCTTTATTTAAGGGGGGTTTGGGTTAGATTAGGGGTATGTGGGTGGTGGGTTGTAATGTTGGGGGGGTATTGTATGTTTTTTTTTTACAGGCAAAAGAGCTGAATTCTTTGGGGCATGCCCCGCAAAGGGCCCTTTTAAGGGCTGGTAAGGTAAAAGAGCTTTGAACTTTTTTAATTTAGAATAGGGTAGGGCATTTTTTTATTTTGGGGGGCTTTGTTATTTTATTAGGGGGTTTAGAGTAGGTGTAATTAGTTTAAAATTGTTGTAATTTTTTTCTAATGTTTGTAAATATTTTTTTATTTTTTGTAACTTAGTTCTTTTTTATTTTTTGTACTTTAGTTAGTTTATTTCATTGTATTTATTTGTAGGAATTGTATTTAATTTATTTATTGATAGTGTAGTGTTAGGTTTAATTGTAGATAATTGTAGGTATTTTATTTAATTAATTTATTGCTAGTGTAGTGTTAGGTTTAATTGTAACTTAGGTTAGGATTTATTTTACAGGTAATTTTGTAATTATTTTAACTAGGTAGCTATTAAATAGTTATTAACTATTTAATAGCTATTGTACCTGGTTAAAATAAACACAAAGTTGCCTGTAAAATAAATATTAATCCTAAAATAGCTACAATATAATTATAATTTATATTGTAGCTATATTAGGGTTTATTTTACAGGTAAGTATTTAGATTTAAATAGGAATAATTTATTTAATAAGAGTTAATTTATTTCGTTAGATAAAAATTATATTTAACTTAGGGGGGTGTTAGGGTTAGGGTTAGAATGCTAATAGGGTGTGTGGTGATATATGTGCAGGACTCAACTGGGCAGCCCCTAATTCTGATATGCTCCCAGTATCAGAAAGTGTAGAAATCTAAAACAAATGGGGGAGGGGTGCGCTCAAAGAACAGAGCAGTGAGTGGGACTATCTATATTAGCTAATAGCTGATAAAATGGATCCTATCCGTTGATAAAAATTGTATAAATTTAAAGGCTCATTTATTAATGATAACCTATATTAGGTACTAACATGTGAGTGGTTAGCCGTGGTTATTGGCAGTCTATATTATGGGTGGTTTGCCGTGGTATCCGGCAGTTTATATTGTGGGGGGTATTGTATTATGTGAGTCCTCAGTAGGATAAGATACAAATTGGTGTACGATGGGATGTGATACAAATTAGTGTATAAATACACTGTGATGCAAGATAGCAATGCTATTATGAAGCAATATTCAAATAGTGGAAAAAAGCAATATGTGATGTGTAGAAAAAAAGACAGGTGCATATAATGAGTAAAATATATATTTTTACTACAAAAGGATAATAAATCTGTTATACAGATATGTGTGAATATGAAAATACATCCAGGTTTAAAACAAATAAGCAATTAGTATTAATATATAAATAAATAAAATGAACAAATCAATAGATCAAATCAAATGAATGAATCAGATGATGCACTGTGTCATTTAAATTGTCGGTAAAAATAGGTTGTCAGCATAGACAGAAAAAAGCGCTAAGACTGGCTGATATGTTAATGGACACTCTTGTCCGTATAAATTAAGTCCTTGAAAAGATATCACGATTGCAGTTCAGCATGGAATATAAAAGTTTAAAAGTTGTGGCCACAACTAAATAGTTGTGGCCACAACTTTTAAACTTTTATATTCCATGCTGAACTGCAATTGATCCAAGGAGCTAACTTCCAGTTTATGTAGCTTATAGTATCCCGTAATTAAAATAGAGTTATACAAAGTTCTTAGGATGCTCACCCCTACCGGACTACCGATATCCCTTACCTCCTCTTCAAATTTCGTGGGTTATGGGAAGGCTGTAATTGACCCGGGATGGTGTCTCAGTTCGGCGTGTTGCCGTGTAGCTGTGATGGTTTGTAAGCGTCTCACCTTTGAATTTCCCGGTCAGTCCTTCCTACCCTGACGTTTACACAGAGTAGTCACGTGGTCCTCGGAGGTCCAATCGGATAGCCGGGTCGTTGGGGGAGTGGTGCAATAGCGGTTCTGTAGGGTTTTCTTGCTGGAGCCAAATTCGGTCACACTAGATTGTCAGAATCTACGCGTTTCAGCGCTGGGTATGCACCTTTATCAAGACTTCCTATTCTTGTGTGTTTTCTATGGCTCTATTTCTAGTATTCTGGGCGTTGGAAAACTCCTCCCAAGATATCAAATGTCAAGCGATTTTTTGGCTTTTTTGTCTATGCATCTAATATTAGTAGAATTAATGATAGTAAGAAACTGATAATATCAGAATAACATAATGGCACACATGTATCACTCTGCATATAAAACAATGACAATATTGCGCTCAAACAGTAATTACGCTAAGTGCTTGTAGTGATTCTTAAATTTTGAAAGAATTACATGTATTCACTGTTACACAAATTCACTTATATAAGATGAAGAAGGTATTTAATTCAAGTCTATACCATTAAATGGATGAGGATGTATGTCAAATAATTATATATGGAAAGACACAATGAGTATATATTTAAAAGGATCACAATAGTAGGGGATATTGTGTAATACAATATAGGTCAATAGATTGCCATATGTCGAGATTGGGATTATACCTTATATTTATTTTATGTTTATTAGAGAGTTTGTATATGGTACAGAAGTGGTAGATTAATAAGGATAATTCTGTTGGGATATATTAGGAGATTATATGTTATATGGAACTATTTCATAATCAATGGGATATCTGTGTTAACTTTATATAAAAGGATTCAAGTTAAGTTCTGCATTGAGACCATTCGGTGTCAATGTGTTAAATTTGAATATTAATTCTGCTTCTTTTAATAGTAAAATGTTTTCTATATCTCCTCCTCTATTATTCAAAACTTTTTTAATACCCCAATATTTAAAGCCTATTGGTTTCTTATGATGTATTTCTGTAAAATGTTTTGAGAGTAAGTGTTTACAGTTACCGCGTTTTATATTTGAGAGATGTTCTCTTATTCTGTCGTGTAGAGGTCTACTAGTTTGTCCTAAATACTGTAATTTGCATTGGCATTGTATTAGATAGATTACATTAATATCTGAACATCTGATTGTCTCTCTTATCAGATGTTTATAATTATTGTTGGAGGATATCACTTCTTTATCTTTTTTACCAAATTTGCAAGCTTTACAGCTGTTACAAGGATAGAAGCCTTGAAGATTATTTCCTAGTAAATCTTGTTGTCTTAATTTCATGTTTTTATTGAACTGGCTAGGTGCTAGTATGCTCTTTAAATTTTTGGTTTTTCTATATATTATAGTAGGATGTTGGTCTATAATGTCTGACAGGATTGGATCTTTCTTAATTATATGCCAGTGCTTATCTAGGATCTTTTTTATGGTTTTATGGTCTTCATTATATTCTGTTATGAATGATATTTGATTATTTGTATTTTTATTGGCATCCTTCTTCTTATACTTTAATAATTCTGTTCTATCTTTTTTTATTGCTTGTGCTTTTGCTTCTTTGATTATATTATCTCCATATCCTTTGTCCTGAAATTTCTTTTCTAATGTCTTAGCTTGTGTAAGGAAAGTTTGATCTTCTGAGCAGTTTTTCTTTATTCTGTAAAATTGACCCTTAGGTATATTATTGATCCATTTGTTGAGATGACAGCTATCTGGATGTAAGTAACTATTAGTATCGGTGGGTTTGAAATATGTTTCAGTGATGATAGTACTGTTACTAATCTTTATTTGGACATCAAGAAAGTGTATGTGTTCTTTACTATATTCATGAGTAAATTTTATTCCCCAATTGTTGGAGTTGATATCCTCAAGGAACAGGTGCAGTAATTCAACATCACCTTTCCAGATGAAAAATATATCATCGATAAATCGCTTGTAGAGCACGAGGTTTGCACCCCATGGGGAGTGTAAAATGTGTTCTTCTTCAAACCTCCCCATAAATAAATTTGCATAACTGGGTGCAAACCTCGTGCCCATAGCGGTGCCTTTTAGTTGCAAATAAAAAGTGTTGTTAAAGTTGAAGTAGTTATTTTCCAAAATGAATGTTATACAATCTATGATAAATTTTATTTGTGGTGTTTTCATTTCATAATCTAGATTAAGGAAATGTTCTGAAGCTGCAATACCTAATTTATGTTGAATATTAGTATAAAGCGAATTCACATCGCAAGTGACTAATGTATAGTCTGTTTGCCAATTTATATTTGTTATGGTATTCAGAAAGTCAGTAGTGTCCTTGAGGTATGATGGTAAATCGTGTACATATTTTTGTAAGAATGTATCTACATATTGTGACATGTTGGAGGTTAGACTGCCAATCCCTGAAATTATGGGTCGTCCTGGCGGATGGCCTAAAGTCTTATGTATTTTTGGGAGGTAGTAAAAAACAGGAGTTTTGGGATGTGTAATATTTAAAAATTGATGTTCATGATTATTTATTATTTCTGTTTGTTTGGCTTCATTCAAGATACTCTCAAACTTTTTTATTTGTTTTTGGATGGGATTAAATGGTAGTTTTTTGTAAGTGTCTGTGTCTCCTAATATTCTTTCTGCTTCTTTTATATAATCTTTAGTGTTTAGTACTACTACCCCTCCTCCCTTATCAGCTTGCTTTATTGTAATTGATGGATCATCTTTAAGTTCTTTGAGAATAGTTTTTTCTTTCTTAGTGAGATTTAATGGTTTCCTTTTATTAATTTCACATTTTTGTATGTCTTCTTTTATCAATTTCTCAAACATCTCAATATGTTTTCCTTTATCCTGTGTTGGGTAGTATTGTGATTTCGGTTTAAGTGATGTATGTAAATATTCTGTTTTAGGTGTTTGTCTTTCTAGTGGATTCTTCAAAAAATGTCTTTTAAGGGTTAATTTGCGTATGAATTGGTTAGCATTGATTAGGGTGTTAAATTTGTTTAATCTTGTAGATGGAGCAAAGGATAATCCTTTTGTTAAAATGTGTTTTTGTTCTTTGTTTAAAATTTTATCGCTCAGATTAAATATACCATTATTACTATCGGGGGTATCGTTCTCACTTATTGCAGTAGTATTATCTTTTATCTTGATTTCTTGTGATTTCCTGTGGGTTCTTCCCCCCCCTCCTCTACATCCTCTGGTCTTCTTCTCTTTTGGTTTTTTAACCTTTCCTGATTCTCTAACTTGACATTTTTTGATGTGGATGGTTGTTCTGGTCTTATCTCTAAAAAATGATGGTTATTTTTGTTTTCATTTGTAGTACTTAATACTTCATATCTGTTTTTAAGTTCAATGTTTTGGTGTGTATTACCTGTTCTCTCACTTTTTCCTTGGTGTCCATTATAATTGGATTTGTGTCCCTCATGATAGCAATGTCTGTCGTCATTATGTCTAAAGGGGTTTTGTCTATTGTAATAGGAGTTATGTTCATTAGGATAGTAGTGTCTATCATCTGGTCTTCTTTGAAAATATGTATCTTGATTATATGTTGGTGCCCTCCAATAGTGTCTCCTGTCCCAATCATTATTGTATTCTTCTCTATTTCTCCAATTTGAGTTATATTTCTCTCTATTATGTCTATAATAGGGTCTCTCTATTTCCTTTCTATTATCCCAGTCTTGGGTGTAGTCATGGTGTCCCCTTAAATCTTGGTCTCTCCTATTTCTTTGATCATGGGACATATAATTCCTTTTATAATGTTGTCTATGATTATTCTCATCTGGTTGTAGTTTATAGTTTTCTTTATTTGTCCACTTATTGTGTTGATTATATTCATCAGAAGTTGATTTATTCGTGTAATCTTTCTTATAGGAGTAATTATTTTTATGGTTTAATGAATTTTGATGTCATTTATTAGTTTTTTTAAAAAGGTCGTTATTTTTATTTGTATTGATTATTTCTATATCTCCTTCCTCATTGGTAATATCTATCTCTATTTCTCCACTCAATTCTCTATTTTCACTATTATGTTCTTTAGTCGTTTTATTTTTATTTTTATTGTAATCCATCTCATCTCTCTCTATATGTGATGTGTAGAAAAAAGACAGGTGCATATAATGAGTAAAATATATATTTTTACTACAAAAGGATAATAAATCTGTTATACAGATATGTGTGAATATGAAAATACATCCAGGTTTAAAACAAATAAGCAATTAGTATTAATATATAAATAAATAAAATGAACAAATCAATAGATCAAATCAAATGAATAAGTGTAACATGGTCCCGAGGGGACTCAGACTTAAGAAAAACTGTACATTCGAGTTAGAAGAGGACCACGAAAATGAATGGTGTAACATATTAGAAAAAGCATCATTAGATCTAATGCAAGTAATTATAAAAGCTTGCACAAGAACACTAGGAAATTTGTGTATCAAAAATCAACCAATTTAAAGAGACATTAGAACCTTATAGCGAAGCAGAGGAATTTAAGGAAAGACAACAAATAATTATTAAAAATATAAAGGATTTAAGTAATAATATCAACTTAAGTAAAAAGAAGAAACTAGAGAGAGATGAGATGGATTACAATAAAAATAAAAATAAAACGACTAAAGAACATAATAGTGAAAATAGAGAATTGAGTGGAGAAATAGAGATAGATATTACCAATGAGGAAGGAGATATAGAAATAATCAATACAAATAAAAATAACGACCTTTTTAAAAAAACTAATAAAAGAAATCAAAATTCATTAAACCATAAAAATAATTACTCATATAAGAAAGATTACACAAATAAATCAACTTCTGATGAATATAATCAACACAATAAGTGGACAAATAAAGAAAACTATAGACTACAACCAGATGAGAATAATCATAGACAACATTATAAAAGGAATTATATGTCCCATGATCAAAGAAATAGGAGAGACCAAGATTTAAGGGGACACCATGACTACACCCAAGACTGGGATAATAGAAAGGAAATAGAGAGACCCTATTATAGACATAATAGAGAGAAATATAACTCAAATTGGAGAAATAGAGAAGAATACAATAATGATTGGGACAGGAGACACTATTGGAGGGCACCAACATATAATCAAGATACATATTTTCAAAGAAGACCAGATGATAGACACTACTATCCTAATGAACATAACTCCTATTACAATAGACAAAACCACTTTAGACATAATGACGACAGACATTACTATCATGAGGGACACAAATCCAATTATAATGGACACCAAGGAAAAAGTGAGAGAACAGGTAATACACACCAAAACATTGAACTTAAAAACAGATATGAAGTATTAAGTACTACAAATGAAAACAAAAATAACCATCATTTTTTAGAGATAAGACCAGAACAACCATCCACATCAAAAAATGTCAAGTTAGAGAATCAGGAAAGGTTAAAAAACCAAAAGAGAAGAAGACCAGAGGATGTAGAGGAGGGGGGGGGGAAGAACCCACAGGAAATCACAAGAAATCGAGATAAAAGATAATACTACTGCAATAAGTGAGAACGATACCCCCGATAGTAATAATGGTATATTTAATCTGAGCGATAAAATATTAAACAAAGAACAAAAACACATTTTAACAAAAGGATTATCCTTTGCTCCATCTACAAGATTAAACAAATTTAACACCCTAATCAATGCTAACCAATTCATACGCAAATTAACCCTTAAAAGACATTTTTTGAAGAATCCACTAGAAAGACAAACACCTAAAACAGAATATTTACATACATCACTTAAACCGAAATCACAATACTACCCAACACAGGATAAAGGAAAACATATTGAGATGTTTGAGAAATTGATAAAAGAAGACATACAAAAATGTGAAATTAATAAACGGAAACCATTAAATCTCACTAAGAAAGAAAAAACTATTCTCAAAGAACTTAAAGATGATCCATCAATTACAATAAAGCAAGCTGATAAGGGAGGAGGGGTAGTAGTACTAAACACTAAAGATTATATAAAAGAAGCAGAAAGAATATTAGGAGACACAGACACTTACAAAAAACTACCATTTAATCCCATCCAAAAACAAATAAAAAAGTTTGAGAGTATCTTGAATGAAGCCAAACAAACAGAAATAATAAATAATCATGAACATCAATTTTTAAATATTACACATCCCAAAACTCCTGTTTTTTACTACCTCCCAAAAATACATAAGACTTTAGGCCATCCGCCAGGCGACCCATTATTTCAGGGATTGGCAGTCTAACCTCCAACATGTCACAATATGTAGATACATTCTTACAAAAATATGTACACGATTTACCATCATACCTCAAGGACACTACTGACTTTCTGAATACCATAACAAATATAAATTGGCAAACAGACTATACATTAGTCACTTGCGATGTGAATTCGCTTTATACTAATATTCAACATAAATTAGGTATTGCAGCTTCAGAACATTTCCTTAATCTAGATTATGAAATGAAAACACCACAAATAAAATTTATCATAGATTGTATAACATTCATTTTGGAAAATAACTACTTCAACTTTAACAACACTTTTTATTTGCAACTAAAAGGCACCACTATGGGCACGAGGTTTGCACCCAGTTATGCAAATTTATTTATGGGGAGGTTTGAAGAAGAACACATTTTACACTCCCCATGGGGTGCAAACCTCGTGCTCTACAAGCGATTTATCGATGATATATTTTTCATCTGGAAAGGTGATGTTGAATTACTGCACCTGTTCCTTGAGGATATCAACTCCAACAATTGGGGAATAAAATTTACTCATGAATATAGTAAAGAACACATACACTTTCTTGATGTCCAAATAAAGATTAGTAACAATACTATCATCACTGAAACATATTTCAAACCCACCGATACTAATAGTTACTTACATCCAGATAGCTGTCATCTCAACAAATGGATCAATAATATACCTAAGGGTCAATTTTACAGAATAAAGAAAAACTGCTCAGAAGATCAAACTTTCCTTACACAAGCTAAGACATTAGAAAAGAAATTTCAGGACAAAGGATATGGAGATAATATAATCAAAGAAGCAAAAGCACAAGCAATAAAAAAAGATAGAACAGAATTATTAAAGTATAAGAAGAAGGATGCCAATAAAAATACAAATAATCAAATATCATTCATAACAGAATATAATGAAGACCATAAAACCATAAAAAAGATCCTAGATAAGCACTGGCATATAATTAAGAAAGATCCAATCCTGTCAGACATTATAGACCAACATCCTACTATAATATATAGAAAAACTAAAAATTTAAAGAGCATACTAGCACCTAGCCAGTTCAATAAAAACATGAAATTAAGACAACAAGATTTACTAGGAAATAATCTTCAAGGCTTCTATCCTTGTAACAGCTGTAAAGCTTGCAAATTTGGTAAAAAAGATAAAGAAGTGATATCCTCCAACAATAATTATAAACATCTGATAAGAGAGACAATCAGATGTTCAGATATTAATGTAATCTATCTAATACAATGCCAATGAAAATTACAGTATTTAGGACAAACTAGTAGACCTCTACACGACAGAATAAGAGAACATCTCTCAAATATAAAACGCGGTAACTGTAAACACTTACTCTCAAAACATTTTACAGAAATACATCATAAGAAACCAATAGGCTTTAAATATTGGGGTATTAAAAAAGTTTTGAATAATCGAGGAGGAGATATAGAAAACATTTTACTATTAAAAGAAGCAGAATTAATATTCAAATTTAACACATTGACACCGAATGGTCTCAATGCAGAACTTAACTTGAATCCTTTTATATAAAGTTAACACAGATATCCCATTGATTATGAAATAGTTCCATATAACATATAATCTCCTAATATATCCCAACAGAATTATCCTTATTAATCTACCACTTCTGTACCATATTCAAACTCTCTAATAAACATAAAATAAATATAAAGTATAATCCCAATCTCGACATATGGCAATCTATTGACCTATATTGTATTACACAAGATCCTCTGCTATTGTGATCCTTTTAAATATATACTCATTGTGTCTTTCCATATATAATTATTTGACATACATCCTCATCCATTTAATGGTATAGACTTGAATTAAATACCTTCTTCATCTTATATAACTGAATTTGTGTAACAGTGAATACATGTAATTCTTTCAAAATTTAAGAATCACTACAAGCACTTAGCGTAATTACTGTTTGAGCGCAATATTGTCATTGTTTTATATGCAGAGTGATACATGTGTGCCATTATGTTATTCTGATATTATCAGTTTCTTACTATCATTAATTCTACTAATAGTAGATGCATAGACAAAAAAGCCAAAAAATCGCTTGACATTTGATATCTTGGGAGGAGTTTTCCAACGCCCAGAATACTAGAAATAGAGCCATAGAAAACACACAAGAATAGGAAGTCTTGATAAAGGCGCATACCCAGCGCTGAAACGCGTAGATTCTGACAATCTAGTGTGACCGAATTTGGCTCCAGCAAGAAAACCCTACAGAACCGCTATTGCACCACTCCCCCAACGACCCGGCTATCCGATTGGACCTCCGAGGACCACGTGACTACTCTGTGTAAACGTCAGGGTAGGAAGGACTGACCGGGAAATTCAAAGGTGAGACGCTTCCAAACCATCACAGCTACACGGCAACACGCCGAACTGAGACACCATCCCGGGTCAATTACAGCCTTCCCATAACCCACGAAATTTGAAGAGGAGGTAAGGGATATCGGTAGTCCGGTAGGGGTGAGCATCCTAAGAACTTTGTATAACTCTATTTTAATTACGGGATACTATAAGCTACATAAACTGGAAGTTAGCTCCTTGGATCCCTTACAAATAGTTGTGGCCACAACTTTTAAACTTTTATATTCCATGCTGAACTGCAATCGTGATATCTTTTCAAGGACTTAATTTATACGGACAAGAGTGTCCATTAACATATCAGCCAGTCTTAGCGCTTTTTTCTGTCTATGCTGACAAGCTATTTTTACCGACAATTTAAATGACACAGTGCATCATCTGATTTATTCATTTGATTTGATCTATTGATTTGTTCATTTTATTTATTTATATATTAATACTAATTGCTTATTTGTTTTAAACCTGGATGTATTTTCATATTCACACATATCTGTATAACAGATTTATTATCCTTTTGTAGTAAAAATATATATTTTACTCATTATATGCACCTGTCTTTTTTCTACACATCACATATTGCTTTTTTCCATTTGAATATTGCTTCATAATAGCATTGCTATCTTGCATCACAGTGTATTTATACACTAATTTGTATCACATCCCATCGTACACCAATTTGTATCTTATCCTACTGAGGACTCACATAATACAATACCCCCCACAATATAAACTGCCGGATACCACGGCAAACCACCCATAATATAGACTGCCAATAACCACTCACATGTTAGTACCTAATATAGGTTATCATTAATAAATGAGCCTTTAAATTTATACAATTTTTATCAACGGATAGGATCCATTTTATCAGCTATTAGCTAATATAGATAGTCCCACTCACTGCTCTGTTCTTTGAGCGCACCCCTCCCCCATTTGTTTTAGGGTTAGACTTAGCTTTAGGGGTTAAAAAATTTATTAGAGTAGCGGTGAGCTCCGGTCGGCAGATTAGGGGTTAATACTTGAAGTTAGGTGTCGGCGATGTTAGGGAGGGCAGATTAGGGGTTAATACTATTTATTATAGGGTTATTGAGGCGGGAGTGAGGCGGATTAGGGGTTAATACATTTATTATAGTAGCGGTGCGGTCCGGTCGGCAGATTAGGGGTTAATAAGTGTAGGTAGGTGGAGGCGACGTTGGGGGCGGCAGATTAGGGGTTAATAAATATTATGTAGGTGTCGGCGGTGTTGGGGCAGCAGATTAGGGGTACATAGGTATAATGTAGGTTGCGGCGGTGTACGGAGCTGCAGATTAGGGGTTAAAAATAATATGCAGGGGTCAGCGATAGCGGGGGCGGCAGATTAGGGGTTAATAAGTGTAAGGTTAGGGGTGTTTAGACTCGGGATACATGTTAGGGTGTTAGGTGCAGACCTAGGAAGTGTTTCCGCATAGGAAACAATGGGGCTGCGTTAGGAGCTGAACGCTGCTTTTTTGCAGGTGTTAGTTTTTTTTCCAGCTCAAACAGCCCCATTGTTTCCTATGGGGGAATCGTGCACTAGCACGTTTTTGAAGCTGGCCGCGTCCGTAAGCACCGCTGGTATTTAGAGTTGCAGTGGCGGTAAATATGCTATACGCTCCCTTTTTGGAGTCTAACGCAGCCATTCTGTGAACTCTAAATACCAGCGGTATTTAAAAGGTGCAGGAGAAAAAAAGCGCGCGTAGCTAACGCAACCCCTTTGGCCGCAGAACTCTAAATCTAGCCGTTAGCTTCCCCCTGTGGGATAACTGTATTTCCTCAAAAGTCCTCTGCCGTACTTGTATAAGCACTGGATGGACTCTCTACTGGATACTGCTAAGCTGGTGGAGGGGTGCAAATTCAGGTATGCCACTTACCACAACACTGACACTTTTTGCCCAAAACAAGAATATAACTTAAGAGAGCATTCTCAGACAACCGACACCCTTTTTAGACCCTTTGGCAGCCCTGGGACCCTTTTTTTAAAAAAAAATAAGTGGATAGCCCTTTTAAAAAAACAAACAAACAGATTGCTCTGTGCAATCAGCGTTTAACTCACTAGGCACCCGGTTAGCCTATGCAGTATGTAGGGAATGTTTTGGGGTATTTTTTTTACACTAAATCTTTATTAAGCCTTTTTTCACTGTTTTTAGTGTCTCTGAGGCACTGGCACTGTTCTGGGCTGTAGTCCCGCCCCTTAACTTTGCTGTCTTTTTCTCTCCTCACTCTAGACCGGCAGCTGTGGAAGCAAAGGCCTTCAAAGTATCTATCAGCCTTTTTTACCTGAAAACAGCCTCAAATTTGATTCTGTCACTGGAGGGGGACAAGTACACACGCAGGAGCTGCCATGGGGTTACTTGGGGGCATTATGTCAGTAAGTTTATTATAGGGCTTAAGTATTACCTCACCCTTTATGCATTTTGCCAGGGGTGTAAATTGGCTAGGGTAGAGGGCTCTCTACAATTATATTTTATCAGTGTATGTGTGTTGTTTTATACTCCGTTATACTTGTGAGTTTTGCAAATATTGGAACAGTGAATCTGTCCCCACTTAAACTATGTCAAACGCTATGGAAGATGATCCCACGATACCTCTCCCTGTACATTTTTGTGTCTTTTTTGCAAATTTGTTCTAGTGTGCCAGGTCAATCAACTTTGCAAAAGTTGTGTACCTCAATTTCTGCATGCAAATCAGCCGTATCCCTCTACTTCCTCTAAACAATTATGTGATGTTCCTGTATATATTACTCAGGGAGCCTTGACCTTACAAGAACTGCCTTCACAAGAACTGCTGGTGCAATGATAAATGCCGAGAGCGTATGCTGTGGGCATTTATCGATGTGCAGCGGATATGATCCGCTATATCGGATCATGTCCACTCGCACAATAATAAATAGGCCCCAAGGAGCGGGTGTCTTTTGGCAGTGGTGGAGGGACAGAGCATGTGGAAGGTACTCAGGAGCTGGAACACTTGTAAGAAATTACAGCTGATAAAAAATGACCCTGCTACTGGAAAGTCTGAGACCAACCCACATCCCAAGGCAGAGCGTAAGAGAAACGCTGATGAGCCAAAGCATTTGGGACAAACAGCAGCTCACTTATCATCTAAAAACTTCAGATCAGGTATACACCTTAACGTTAAAGGGACATGAAACTTTATATTTTCCTTTCCTGACTCAGAGCATGTAATTTTAAACAAATTGTGCTTTGTTGAACTAGCTCAACACATCTGTAACAAGAGGCATATATGTTCAGCCACCAATCAGCAGCTAGCTCCCAGCTCTTGAGCCTACCTAGGTGGGCTTTTCAACAAAGGATACCAAAGAACAAAGCAAATTAGATAATAGAAGTAAATTGGAAAATTGTTTAAAATCGTATGAATCATGAAAGACATTTTTTGGGTTTCATGTCCCCTTTAAGTATAGAGAAAAGAATAAGAACTGAAGTTAATTAAGAAACAAGCACCAAGATTACAAGTTGTGGGCTAAACCGGGTGCGTTAATAACGCCAAAAAAATGAGTGGTATCGTACTCTCCATAGCGCTGCCATTACAAGTTACTGAAAAACCTTACTGAAAGTGTTAGAAAAAACCTTACTGAAAGTGTTAGAAAAAAACTAACACCCGCGATCGCGGAATGGCAATCGCCGTAACGCAATCCCCATTGATGTCTATTTAGACCTCTAGCCTAAATACCGCTAATCCGCCGCCCCCCGACATCGCCGACACTAAATAAAGTGAGTAACCCCTATAAAAAACCTATTAACCCCTAAACCCGCCGCCCCACATCGCTACTACTATAATAAAACTATTAACCCCTAAACCACCAGCCCCCACATCGCTACTACTATAATAAACCTATTAACCCCTAATCCGCCGTCCTCCCACATCGCTACTACTATAATAAACCTATTAACCCCTAAACCGCTGGCCCATCACATCGCTACTACTGTAATAAAACTATTAACCTCTAAACCGCCGCCCCTCCACATCGCTACTACTATAATTAAACTATTAACCCCTAAAGCTAACTATTCCCTATACTTTAAATTTAATTTACAAATCTTAAAATTGCCCTAAGTTAAGCAGCTCTTTTACCTACAAAATTACAAATTCCCCTCTAAAAGTAAACCCCCCCACCCAACCAACCCCCCAAAATAAAAAAACCTAAGTCTAAAAAAAACCTAAGCTACTCATTGCCCCTAAAGGGGCATTTGTATGGGCATTGCTCTTAAAAGGGCATTCAGCTCTTTTGTGCCCATTAAAATAAAAAATCTCTAATCACCCAAAAACACCCAAAAAAAAAAACAAAAAAAAAAACTTTACACTAACCCCAGAAAATGTACTCACCATTCCTGAAGTCCAGGCGTAGCAAAGTTTTCATCCAGGCGGCAAAGATTTTCTTCCAGGGCGGCACTATCTTCTATCTCTTTCCCGGATGTGTGTAGTGGTCTTCAGTGATGTGCGGATCTGGAGCACTGGTCGTCATCTGGAGCGCTGGTCCTCTTAAGCAGCAATGGTCTTCAGCGACATGGATCCTCTTCATGTGATCGTCCGCCGCACACTGAAGCTTGAATGCAAGGTACTCCTTTTATATTGGACCAGCGCTCCAGATGACGATCAGGGGTTAATAGTTTTATTATAGTAGTAGCGATGTGAGGGGCCGGCGGTTTAGGGGTTAATAGGTTTATTATAGTAGTAGCGATGTGGTGGCCGGCAGGTTTGGGGTTAATAGGTTTATTATAGTAGTAGCGATGTGGGTTGGCGGCGGTTTAGAGGTTAATAGGTTAATTGTAGTATTTGCAATGCGGCAGATGGCGGCTTAGGGGTTAATACTTTATTTTAGTGTTGGCGATGTGGGTGGGCAGCGGATTAGGGGTTAATAGGTTTTATATAGTATTTGGGGATGGCGGTTTAGGGGTTAATAGTGTAGTTTATGGGTGTTAGTGTACTTTGTAACATTTTTGTTATGAGTTATGTGAAACATTTTTGGTATCAGATAGTGGAATGTATCGCGGCGGTATAAGCTATAATGCTAGCGTTATAGGCGGACCGCACAACATGTAATATGGGCGCAATGAAAATCCAGCACTCAAAACCCATTTTTAGAGTACGGAATGGAGAGTTGCGTAAAGGCTAAAATGCTAGCTGTACTGCCGTGACTTGTAATACGGGAGACCTGCATATTCCGTGCACAATGGCAATTTTTCAGCAGTATAGCCGTACCGCAAAACTTGTAATCTTGCTGTACGAAAGCAGGAGAACGCAATGTGTTATTCTAAAATCTAAATAGTGATTAGAATGTGAGTTCACCATAAACCTATATATACAACTTCCTTAGTGGAGATTTTTACAGATATATTGCTGCAGCAAATAAGGACAAATACGAGGACTTTTAGATTACCAGCTCTGGGGGGCTAGTTATCAAGCCGTCTACTTTTCTGGCTTCGCCGGCCCAATGCGTCCGCCTAAGCTCGCCTACCTTCGCCGCCGCGGACCTGAAAAAAATACGCCTAAGTTATCAAATAAAGCTGTCAAAAAGCCGCGGGGCGATGAGCAGCGGACTGTGAGAGTTATCACTCATCCGATCTCGCTGCCCTTCGGCTTTTTCCCAGCTTTATTGCTAGCCTGTCACTAAGCACTCACACTAAACTACACTGTTCTATCCCTATACCGGCGCCCCCGGAGCCCCCCGCAACTAAATAAAGTTACTAACCCCTAAACCGCCGCTCCTAGACCCTGCCGCAACTCTTATAAATGTATTAACCCCTAAACCGCCGCTCCTAGACCCTGCCGCAACTCTTATAAATGTATTAACCCCTAAACCGCCGCTCCTAGACCCTGCCGCAACTCTTATAAATGTATTAACCCCTAAACCGCCGCTCCTAGACCCCGCCGCAACTCTTATAAATGTATTAACCCCTAAACCGCCGCTCCCGGACACCGCTGCCACCTACATTATACCTAGTAACCCCTAATCTGCCCCCCCTACACCGTCGCCACCTATAATAAATTTATTAACCCCTATCCTGCCCCCCACTACGCCGCCGCCACTGTAATAAAATGATTAACCCCTAAACCTAAGTCTAACCCTAACCCTAAGGCCCCCCTAACTTAAATATTAATTAAATAAATCTAAATAAATTAACTCTTATTAACTAAATGAATCCTATTTAAAACTAAATACTTACCTTTAAAATAAACCCTAATATAGCTACAATATAAATAATAATTATATTGTAGCTATCTTAGGATTTATATTTATTTTACAGGTAACTTTCAATTTATTTTAACCAGGTACAATAGCTATTAAATAGTTATTAACTATTTAATAGCTTACCTAGCTAAAATAAAGAGAAATGTACCTGTGAAATAAATCCTAACCTAAGTTACAATTACACCTAACACTACACTATACTTTAATAAATTATTCCTATTTAAAAATAAATACTTACCTGTAAAATAAACCCTAAGATAGCTACAATGTAATTAATAATTATATTATAGCTATCTTAGGATTTATTTTTATTTTACAGGTAACTTTGTATTTATTTTAGCTAGTTAGAATAGTTATTAAATAGTTATTAACTATTTAATAACTACCTAGCTAAAATAATTACAAAATTACCTGTAAAATAAATCCTAACCTAAGTTACAATTAAACCTAATACTACACTATCATTAAATTAACTAAATAAACTACCTACAAATAACTACAATTAAATACAATTACATAAACTAACTAAAGTACAAAAAATAAAAAAAGCTAAGTTACAAAAAATAAAAAATTAAGTTACAAACATGTTAAAAATATTACAACAATTTTAAGCTACTTACACCTAATCTAAGCCCCCTAATAAAATAACAAACCCCCCCAAAATAAAAAAAATCCCTACCCTATTCTAAATTAAATAAATTTCAAAGCTCTTTTACCTTACCAGCCCTTAAAAGGGCCATTTGTGGGGGCATGCCCCAAAAAGTTCAGCTCTTTTGCCTGTAAAAGAAAAATACAACCCCCCCCAACATTAAAACCCACCACCCACATACCCCTAATCTAACCCAAAGCCCCCTTACAAAAACCTAACACTAATCCCCTGAAGATCATCCTACCTTGAGTCGTCTTCACTCAGCCGAGCCACCGATGGAACTGAAGAGGACATCCGGAGCGGAAGAAGTTAATCCTCCAAGCGGCGCTGAAGAAATCTTCCATCCGATGAAGTCATCATCCATGCGGCGCTGAAGAAGTCTTCGATCCGGCCGATGTCATCTTCAAAGAGGCGCTGAAGAGGTCTTCTATCCGGGCGAAGTCATCTTCCAAGCCGGGGTCTTGAATATTCCTTCCGCCGACGCGGAACCACCTTCTTCACCGACGGACTACGACGAATGACGGCTCCTTTAAGGGACGTCATCCAAGATGGCGTCCCCTCAATTCCGATTGGCTGATAGGATTCTATCAGCCAATTGGAATTAAGGTAGGAAAATCTGATTGGCTGATGGAATCAGCCAATCAGATTCAAGTTCAATCCGATTGGCTGATCCAATCAGCCAATCAGATTGAGCTCGCATTCTATTGGCTGATCGGAACAGCCAATAGAATGCGAGCTCAATCTGATTGGCTGATTCCATCAGCCAATCAGATTTTTCCTACCTGATCAGCCAATCGGAATTGAGGGGACGCCATCTTGGATGACGTCCCTTAAAGGAGCCGTCATTCGTCGTAGTCCGTCGGTGAAGAAGGTGGTTCCGCGTCGGCGGAAGGAAGATTCAAGACCCGGCTTGGAAGATGACTTCGCCCGGATAGAAGACCTCTTCAGCGCCTCTTTGAAGATGACATCGGCCGGATCGAAGACTTCTTCAGCGCCGCATGGATGATGACTTCATCGGATGGAAGATTTCTTCAGCGCCGCTTGGAGGATTAACTTCTTCCGCTCCGGATGTCCTCTTCAGTTCCATCGGTGGCTCGGCTGAGTGAAGACGACTCAAGGTAGGATGATCTTCAGGGAATTAGTGTTAGGTTTTTGTAAGGGGGGTTTGGGTTAGATTAGGGGTATGTGGGTGGTGGGTTTTAATGTTGGGGGGGGTTGTATTTTTCTTTTACAGGCAAAAGAGCTGAACTTTTTGGGGCATGCCCCCACAAATGGCCCTTTTAAGGGCTGGTAAGGTAAAAGAGCTTTGAAATTTATTTAATTTAGAATAGGGTAGGGATTTTTTTTATTTTGGGGGGGTTTGTTATTTTATTAGGGGGCTTAGATTAGGTGTAAGTAGCTTAAAATTGTTGTAATATTTTTAACATGTTTGTAACTTAATTTTTTATTTTTTGTAACTTAGCTTTTTTTATTTTTTGTACTTTAGTTAGTTTATGTAATTGTATTTAATTGTAGTTATTTGTAGGTAGTTTATTTAGTTAATTTAATGATAGTGTAGTATTAGGTTTAATTGTAACTTAGGTTAGGATTTATTTTACAGGTAATTTTGTAATTATTTTAGCTAGGTAGTTATTAAATAGTTAATAACTATTTAATAACTATTCTAACTAGCTAAAATAAATACAAAGTTACCTGTAAAATAAAAATAAATCCTAAGATAGCTACAATATAATTATTATTTATATTGTAGCTATATTAGGGTTTATTTTAAAGGTAAGTATTTAGTTTTAAATAGGATTCATTTAGTTAATAAGAGTTAATTTATTTAGATTTATTTAATTAATATTTAAGTTAGGGGGGCGTTAGGGTTAGTGTTAGACTTAGGTTTAGGGGTTAATCATTTTATTACAGTGGCGGCGGCGTAGTGGGGGGCAGGATAGGGGTTAATAAATTTATTATAGGTGGCGACGGTGTAGGGGGGCAGGATAGGGGTTAATACATTTAATATAGGTTGCGGCGGGTTCAGGGAGCGGCGGTTTAGGGGTTAATACATTTATTATAGTTGCGGTGGGCTCCGGGAGCGGCGGTTTAGGGGGTAATAACTTTATGTAGTTGCGGCGGTGTAGGGGGGGTCAGATTAGCGGTGTTTAGACTCGGGGTACATGTTAGGGTGTTAGGTGTAGACAGCTCCCATAGGAATGAATGGGATGTCTGGCAGCAGCGAACTTGTACTTTCGCTATGGTCAGACTCCCATTGATTCCTATGGGATCCGCTGCCTCCAGGCTGGCGCTTTGAAAACCAGGTACGCTGGGCCGTAAAAGTGCCGAGCGTACCTGCTAGTTTTTTGATAACTAGCAAAAGTAGTGAGATTGTGCCGCACTTGTGTGCGGAACATCTGGAGTGACGTAAGAATCGATCTGTGAGTCCGGCGGATCGAAGTTTACGTCACAAAATTCTACTTTTGCCGGTCTCGAGCCTTTGATAACTAAGGCGAATCAGCCTCGCCACAAATACGCTGCGGAATACGCAGCGTATTTGAGGTTGACGGCTTGATAACTAGGCCCCCTGGTGTTTAATTAATTTAAAGTGCACTTATCTTATTTGCAACTATTTACATGTTTTGTAGATATTGTTTGTTTATTAGGAATTCTATATTCTTGGAATAAATTATGTCACGGACACCAGGCTGCAGGGGTTAAATCTCCACCCCCCTACTACCTCACCCCTCCTGATTTAGGCTCCTGAGAGCGACCACAATCTCCCAGACCTGTTGTTTCCTTTATTTTGTAATGTGAACTTTGTCAGAGCTGATCTCTGACCGGGAAAACCCTTCTAGGCTGGCCGGGCTCCTGGAACTGCCGGCTGGCCGCACCATAACAGATACCCGCCTAGCCCCTCTCAGGCTGGCCAGGTTCCTGGAACTCCCAGTCGGCCGCATCACGCCAGACACCTGCTAACTTTACTCCTGGTTGCTCCAGCGGCCCTTTGCCCCAGAGCTCCGCTCTTTTGGGGATTGGTAGCCCCTAGGGAGGACAAGAGGTGGGAGAATTGCCGGAGGGGAGCTCCTTTGGGAACCAGGGGTTTTGGACACCCCTACCCCCCCTATCTTTACTGGGCTGTAACTCCAGTCCCCAGTAACGAATCACACCGCTTTTTGGACTGTGTCATCTGGGGACCGAGAGCTTTTAAATGACACCCTGTAAGTGCCACCCCTCCCCCGGGATCACCCTGAAACCACCACCTCTGTGTCCTAGGACTCTGTGGGACTGTGGCTGTTATGGCAGGCGCCAGCCTGTCTGGAGGGGCGGGAATGGTGGGAGATTCAGGAGTAAGATAAGACCCTTTGTTTGTGTATAAAAGGAGTGTGTGTTTTCTAATAAAATCAGTTCTTGTTTCACCTGTCTAGTGATTTGGGTGGGCTTCTGCTATAATCACTCTTCTCCGCTACATAGCGGCAGGTTCCAGGTGTTGGAAAAACCCTTTGGCGGAGCTACCCAGTCTGGGTAGCCGGGATCCGTCACATTGGTTGGCAGCATTTGGATGCTTCCATGAAACCACCAATTGAAGACTTCTTCGGATGTAGCAGTATGCTACATTGAAAGATCTGCTGGAAGCTCGGGGAAAAATGCCGGCCATAAGTCTAAAGCGGCCATCATCAAGTAACTGATGGAGGGCAATGGGGCTAGCGAGCCAGGTAGTGAGGCTGGTAGCAGCCAGAGCAGCCGATGGCCCAGCTAGGCCTCAACCCCAGAGACTACAATGTCGAGCCTTCAAAGACGGTGAGGAGGAGACCCAGTGTGAGCTGCAGGGTGTCGCCTCCACTGACCGAGTAACCATCTTGCTTGGGAAGCTGTCTGGTCAAGCCCTGGATGCTCTTCACACTGTACCTCCAGGGGACCAGAAGCACTATGACTGGGTGAAAGAACGCATCCTTGCCCGCTATGGACTCACGCCGGAGGCTCATTGGCTGAAGTTCCGAGGGTTAAAAAGACAAGAGGGGCAGCCGTTCACCGAGTGGACCCACCGGTTCACCCGGTCCTTAGACTCTTGGTTTGTGGGCTGCCGTGTAACTTCCCTCGAAGAGGCTACCCAGCTCATTTTGTTATAACATTTTTACAACAAGGCCTGGGACTGGGTCAAAGATAAGGGGCCTGCAACAGCCGACCAGGCGGCCATCCTGGCTCATCAATATTTGGATGCTAGATGCCAGACCACCCCTGAGCCCCCACCGGTGACCCTCTCTACTCCCACCTCTGCCCGCCCTCTGGCGCCTACTCGGTACCCCAGACTCGGCCGGCGTCTGTCTGCCCCTCCGGCCCAGCTCATCCCAGGGGTGCTATGAGTGCGGACAGGCAGGCCACATAAGAATAGAGTGCCTAGAGCGGAGGCCAAGGAATACCTCTCCGGCTCAGTGGACCAGCACTCCTGTCAGGAGCTACCAAGATGCGGCCCACTACCTGTACACCGAGTACCCCGCCAACTACACCGGCTGAGCTGAAAAAAGAAGTTGGGGTACTGCATGAAATGTACCCCGAAACTGACGACAATCGCCGACACCATCGCCAGGACATCTGTGTCAATGGGCAGGCAGCCCAGGGACTAAGGGACACTGGAGCTACAGTCACCCTGGTCCAACCCCACCTGGCCCCCGCCTCCGGTCATACAGGGAGAATACTTGCAATTGGGGTGGCTGGGGGTACCGTACTAAGGATCCCCACAGCACGAGTGCACCTGGATTGGGATGTCGGGCCCTGTGCTGTAGAAGTAAGGGTCATGAGCCACTTGCCTGCTGAAGTCTTACTGGGAAACGACCTTGGCCACCTTGCCTTGGCTTTCGTGGGAGATAAAACCCAGGATGTTGCTGTAGCTACCACCCACTAGTAAGCCAGATGCCAAGCCACCGCATCTGATTTGAAGACCCAGGTGAGACATTCTGCCCTGACCTCTACCTTACTCCGACACTCTACCCTGACTCCTACCTTGCCCAGACCTTCCGCTCTGGCTCCAACCCTACCCCCTGACCATCCATCCTGCGCGTCCCCCTCTGACTTCGCCCAGGAGACCTTGAGTGACCCGACCCTAGCCCCTTCCGAGACCAAGTAGATACTGACCCCCAGGGCCCCAGGGAGGAACGTTTCCAGTGGGAGAGAGGGCTCCTGTACCGGATCTCCGAGAGCAGAAAAGGGCCGATGCCCAAACGTCAGCTGGTTGTACCAAAGAGGTTTCGGTCCGACCTGCTGCTGATATGTCATGATATTCCCCGAGCTGGAAATTTAGGAAAGTCCAGGACCCACCACCGCCAGACCTTCTTTTGGCCAGGGATTACAGTAGACATTAAAGACTACTGTAAAACTTATCCAGTGTGTCAGATGGTAGGGAAGACAGGAGACCACACTAAAGCTTCCCTGAATCCACTTCCTATTATTGATGAGCCCTTCAGTAGTGTAGCAGTAGACATAATTGGACCTTTGGCTCGACCTAGCCCCACTGGGATGAAGTATATACGTACAGTGGTTGACTATGCTACCCGATACCCGAAGGGAATCCCCCTGGCCAATATCCAAGTGGAGATAGTGGCAGATACAATGCTCTGCATATTCACCAGGGTAGGCTTCCCCTGCGAAGTGATCTCCAACCAGGGAACCCAATTCACTTCAGAGATCACCCAGCAGTTGTGGAGGCTATGCAGGATCAAACCCCTGCATAGTACTCCATATCACCCCCAAACTAATTGTCTATGTGAGCGATTTAACAGGACCTTAAAGCAGTTGCTTAGGACATTCTCATCCACTCACAAGGACTGGGAGAGGTTCCTTCGGCACCTCCTCTTTGCATACAGAGAGGTGCCCAAGGAATCCACCGGTTTCTCCCCATTCAAATTAGTGTATGGCCGGAAGATAAGGGGACCCGTACACCTAGTGAGAGCCCATTGGAAGGGGCCCACAGAAGAGGAAGGACCATCCGTTGTGGAGTACGTCCTCCAACTCAGGGACCGACTGAAGAACCTCACCAACAGGGTGCGAGAGAACCTTCAGGTCGCTCAAAGAAAACAGAAATGGTGGTACGACCAGAATGCTCGTACTCGGACCTTGACAATAGGACAGAAGGTCTTAGCTCTGAAGCCTGTCAAAACAACTGAATGACACCACCTACCTGGTAGCCAAGTGTTCAGATGACCGAGTCTGCCTGACCTTTCATGTGAACATGTTAAAGGCATACCTGGAAAGGACCCAGGATGTGGCCACTATCTGTGCTCTGGCTGTGGAGGACTTTGAGAGTCTTCCCATTCTGGAGCTCCCCGGGCAAAATGAGACCCCCCCCAAGGAGTAGCCGACATACCCCTAGACGAGAGGTTAGAGACTGGACAGAGAGTGCAAGTCCAGCGACTTCTCTAAGACAGACGAGATATGTTCTCTACTGTCCCTGGGTACACCGCAGCGGCCATACACCGAGTGGAGACCCCGGGACAGGCCCCCCTATGACAGGCAGCCTACAGGGTCCCAGAGGCAGTCAGGGACAGTATCCACCACGAGCTCAGGGGAATGTTGTACCTAGGTGTTGTTGAACCATCCAACAGTCCCTGGGTCTCCCCAGTGGTGCTGGTACCCAATAAGGACGGGACTACCGGGTTCTGCATTGACTAACGTAAGCTCAATGACAGAACCACAACTGATGCCTACCCTATGCCCCAAGTCGATAACCTATTAGACAGAATCACCCGCAGGCACTTTCTGACCACCCTCGACCTCTGCAAGGGATACTGGCAGATCCCTTTAGACCCTGAGTTTGTCCCAAGTCTGCCTTCATCACCCCCTTCGGCCTCTACCAGTTCAAGGTCATGCCGTTTGGGATGAAGAACGCTCCAGCTACCTTCAAAAGGATGGTGAATAGCCTTCTGAATGGCCCCCAGTACCTGGGCCACCGAGTGGGCTGTGGAAAACAGCAGCCAGAGCCGGACAAAATTGGTGCAGTGGCGAACTGGCCAACTCCCAAGACCAAAACACAATTCCTAGCGTTTCTAGGAACCGCCGAGTATTATCGTAAATTTGTCCCCAATTACAGTGCCCTGGCCAAGCCCCTGACCGACCTAACACGTAAGCAACTCCCCCGACAGGTCCTGTGGTCCCCAGAATGTAAGACTGTCTTCCAGAGCCTCAAGTCTGCCTTGATCTCTGCCCCTGTCCTAGCCGCTCCTGACCCCACCAAACATTTTTGTGTCCACACAGATGCCTCCATGTTTGGGTTGGGAGCAGTCCTAAACCAGGTAGACGAGGAGGACCACCCGGTAGCTTACATCAGCCAAAAACTGTTGCCCAGGGAAGTAGGCTACACGGCTGTGGAGAAGGAGTGCCTGGCCCTAGTGTGAGCCCTTAAGAAACTGCAGCCTGGCCCCTACCTCTATGGGAGGCCTTTCACCGTCCTCACGGATCATAACCCTCTCGTATGGCTCAACAGAGTGTTTGGGGACAATGGACGATTGCTGCGGTGGAGTTTAGACCTGCAGCCCTTCAACTTTGGCATTCAGTACAGGCCGGGAAAGAGCAATGGAAACACTGATGGACTTTCCCGGCAAACTGAAATGGAATAGCTCCTCAGACAGCCCCATTCTGCCCCATGTGTGGATCTAGCCGGGTCTGACGGACTGGAAGGGAGAAGCTGGCATGGATACCAGGCTGCAGGGGTTAAATCTCCACCCTCCTACTACCTCACCCCCTCCTGTTTCTCAGCAGATTTGGGCTCCTGAGAGCAACCGCGATCTCCCAGAACTGTTGTTTCCTTTATTTTGTAATGTGAACTTTGTCAGAGAAAAAGCTGATCTCTTACCAGGAAAACCCTTCTAGGCTGGCTGGGTTCCTGGAACTGCCGGCCGGCCGCACTGCAACAGATACCCGCCTAACCACTCTCAGGTTTTCTGGGCTCCTGGAACTCCCAGTCGGCCGCATCACGCCAGACACCCGCTAACTTTACCCCTGGTTGCTCCAGCGGCCCTTTGCCCCAGAGCTCTGCTCTTTTGGGGATTGGTAGCCCCTAGGGAGGACAAGAGGTGGGAGAATTGCCAGAGGGGAGCTCCTTTGGGAACCGGGGGTTTTGGACACCCCTACCCCTGTATCTTTACAGGGCTGTAACTCTGGTCTCCAGTAACGAATTATGCAGCATTTGGACTGTGGCATCTGGGGACCAAGAGCTTTCAAGTGACACCCTGGAAGTGCAGCCGCTCCCCTGGGATCACCCCTAAACCACCACCTCTGTGTCCTAGGACTCTGTGGGACTGTGGCTGCTATGGCAGGTGCCAGCCTGTCTGGATGGGTGGGAATGGTGGGAGATTTGGGAGTAAGATAAGACCCTTTGTTTGTGTATAAAAGGACTGTGTGTTTCCTAATAAAATCAGTCCTTGTTTCTGCTGAATGCTAGTCTGTGTAGTTATTTGGGTGGGCTCCTGCTATAATCACTCTTCTCCGCTACATAGCGGCAGGTTCCAGGTGTTGGAAAGACCCTTTGGCGGAGCTACCGAGTCAGGGTAGCCGGGTTCCGTCACAAATTACTTATACCATATACATTTATATATTTTTTTATCCTATAGTGGGTTGTATATCTTAATCGCTTTTTAGCGCTACTCCTGTGCTACTGTCTTTTTAAGATGCTTCTTATTCCCCCCTCTCCTAGACATCCCACACCTGACATTTCTCTACTCTCAACACCTCACCCCAGGTCCGCTCTCTTGAGGTCACACGACTCTAAACTCATTCACTTCACATATACAAACTCTTACCAAATCCTAGTGTGCACACCTACAAAACATTTCCAGAATTTGCCCCTTCCTTACTCAAGAAACCACAAAAATACTAATTCATTCCCTCATTTTGTCATGCATTGACTACTGCAATCTACTTCTAAATGGCCTGTTATTATGCCTTTTAGTAAAAAAAATCTTTCATTTTAGTAATCACAGTAGGAAAAAATATTCATGACACCCCCTCTCTGCATCTGACTTCATTTCATACACAGTATATCTGGTATATTTCACAGTGACAAACTCTACTTGGCATAGTTATTTTGGCTAGTTTCCATCAATCAACAAAGAAAATTTTCCACCCTCTTTTAGCTTTTAAAACCAGACCTTTATTTCTTTCCTGTATGAGGGTCCAAAATATAAAGAAAAATAATATTTCAAGCCTATTGACATGGCTAAGATCCTGGGATAGGCTTGCAGGTTTGTATTTTATTTATCTTTTGGACCCTAATGCAGTGATGTACTAATGGGTCAATTTATCAAGCTCCGTACGGCTGAAGGCTCACTGGAAACAGAAGTTATGAAGCAGCGGCATTGCACCAGCCGTTCCCAAGAACGGCTGGTGCAATGATAAATGCAGACAGCGTATGCTGTCGGCATTTATCGATGTGCGGCGGACATGATATGCTACATTGTATCATGTTCATCCGCACTATCATAAATTGACCCCTTAGTGTCCAATTTTAAAATGTAAAAGAAGCTGGAAAATGTATTTTATATATTTATTGATAATGTCTGGATCAGTACTTTGCAGGAATTAATTGTGTAATCAAACTCCCATTGACAATTAATTTTCCAACAACTGCACTGTAACAGCCCCAGATGAAAAGTGATAGCTACTTACCTCCTCAGTGCAAAAGATGCAGGGGGTTGATCTCCACTTTTACTTATGTAGGGCCAGATTACAAATAGAGCTCACATATTATAAGTTAATAATAAAAAGCGAGTGAGGGAAACCCTACGCACACTAACTCTAGGACTTCAGATATTGCGACCATGTTAACTTCTTCACCCCATAGCCTTAAATGGAGAATGCATCTTGTGCGGAAACAGAAAATTGCTAGATTACGAGTCTTGCGTTATGAGTAAAAAGCCTCATAACGCTGCTTTTTTACTACCGCTGCTATTACGAGTCTTGCAGATTTACTGGCACCGCACACTCTTTTGGCCTTACCGCAAAACAACTTACGCAAATTGCGTATAGCCTTTTTTCTATGGGACTTCCATAGCGGCGGTATTACGAAAAGTGAGCGGTACACCCTACCCCGTCAAGATTCATACTGCAGATTCGTACCGCATTTTAAAGTCAGTAGTTATGAGTTTTACACTACAATGCTGTAGCATAAAACTCATAACTAAAGTGCTAAAAAGTACACTAACACCCATAAACTACCTATTAACCCCTAAACCGAGGCCCTCCCACATCGCAAACACTAAAATAAAATTATTAACCCCTAATCTGCCACTCCCAACATCGCCACCACTATAATAAACATATTAACCCCTAAACCGCCGTACCCCCGCCTCGCAAACATTAGTTAAATATTATTAACCCCTAATCTGTTGTCCCTAACATCGCCGCCACCTATCTACATTTATTAACCCCTAATCTGAAGCCCCCAACGTCGCCGCCACTATACTAAATTTATTAACCCCTAAATCTAAGTCTAACCCTAACCCGAACTCCCCCTAACTTAAATATAATTAAAATAAATCTTAAGAAAACCTACTATTAATAACTAAATAAGTCCTATTTAAAACTAAATACTTACCTATAAAATAAACCCTAAGCTAGCTACAATATAACTATCTAGCTTAGGTTTTATTTTTATTTTACAGGCAAGTTTGTATTTATTTTAACTAGGTAGAATAGTTACTAAATATTTATTAACTATTTACTAACTACCTAGCTAAAATAAATACAAATTTACCTGTAAAATAAAACCTAACCTAAGATACACTAACACCTAACCTAACCCTACAATTAAATAAATTCCCTAAATTAAATACAATTAAATAAATGTAATACAATTACCTAAATTACAAAAAACAAACAAACACTAAATTACAGAAAATAAAAAACAAATTACAAGATATTTAAACTAATTACACCTAATCTAATAGCCCTATCAAAATAAAAAATAAAAAATAAATAAAAAAAACCCTAGTCTAAACTAAACTACCAATAGCCCTTAAAAAAACCTTTTGCGGGACATTGCCACAAAGAGATCAGCTCTTTTACCTAAAAATAGAAACAACCCCCCCAACAGTAAAACCCACCACCCACACAACCAACCCCCCAAATAAAACCCTAACTAAAAAAACCTAAGCTCCCGATTGCCCTGAAAAGGGCATTTGGATGGGCATTGCCCTTAAAATGGCATTTAGCTCTATTGCGGCCCAAAGCCCTAACCTAAAAATAAAACCCACCCAATAAACCCTTAAAAAACCTAGCACTAACCCCTGAAGATCCACTTACAGTTTTGAAGATCCGACATCCATCCTCAACGAAGCCGGGAGAAGTCCTCAATGAAGCCGGGAGAAGTCTTCATCCAAGCCGGGAGAAGTGGTCCTCCAGACGGGCAGAAGTCTTCATCCAGATGGCATATTCTATCTTCATCCATCCGGCGCGGAGCGGCTCCATCTTCAAGACATCCGGCGCGGAGCATCCTCTTCAATCGACATCTTCTTCCAGAATGAATATCTCTTTAAGTGACGTCATCCAAGATGGCGTCCCTTAGATTCCGATTGGCTGATAGAATTCTATCAGCCAATCGGAATTAAGGTTGAAAAAATCCTATTGGCTGATCCAATCAGCCAATAGAATTGAGCTGGCATTCTATTGGCTGATTGGAATAGATCAGCCAATAGGATTTTTTCAACCTTAATTCCAATTGGCTGATAGATGGATGGATGAAGATAGAAGATGCTGTCTGGATGAAGACTTCTGCCCGTCTAGAGGACCACTTCTCCCGGCTTGGATGAAGACTTCTCCCGGCTTCGTTGAGGATGGATGTCGGATCTTCAAAACTGTAAGTGGATCTTCAGGGGTTAGTGCTAGGTTTTTTAAGGGTTTATTGGGTGGGTTTTATTTTTAGGTTAGGGCTTTGGGCCGCAATAGAGCTAAATGCCATTTTAAGGGCAATGCCCATCCAAATGCCCTTTTCAGGGCAATGGGGAGCTTAGTTTTTTTTAGTTAGGGTTTTATTTGGGGGGTTGGTTGTGTGGGTGGTGGGTTTTACTGTTGAGGGGGTTGTTTGTATTTTTTTCAGGTAAAAGAGATGATTTCTTTGGGGCAATGTCCTGCAAAAGGCCCTTTTAAGGGCTATTGGTAGTTTAGTTTAGGCTAGGGTTTTTTTATTTTGGGGGGGCTTTTTTTATTTTGATAGGGCTATTAGATTAGGTGTAATTATTTTAACTATCTTGTAATTTGTTTTTTATTTTCTGTAATTGTGGTTTTTTTTGTAATTTAGGTATTACATTTATTTAATTGTATTTAATTTAGGGAATTTAGGGAATTTATTTAATTGTAGGGTTAGGTTAGGTGTAACTTAGGTTAGGTTTTATTTTACAGGTAAATTTGTATTTATTTTAGCTAGGTAGTTAGTAAATAGTTAATAACTATTTAGTAACTATTCTACCTAGTTAAAATAAATACAAACTTGCCTGTAAAATAAAAATAAACCCTAAGCTATTAGTTATATTGTAGCTAGCTTAGGGTTTATTTTACAGGTAAGTATTTAGTTTTAAATAGAAATTATTTAGTTATTAATAGTAGGTTTTCTTTAGATTTATTTTAATTATATTTAAGTTAGGGGGTGTTAGGGTTAGACTTAGATTTAGGGGTTAATACATTTAGTATAGTGGCAGCGACGTTGGGGGCGGCAGATTAGGGGTTAATAAATGTAGGTAGGCGGCGGCGATGTTAGGGGCGGCAGATTAGGGGTTAATAATATTTAACTAGTGTTTGCAGGTCGGGAGTGCAGTGGTTTAAGGGTTAATATGTTTATTATAGTGGTGGCGATGTCGGGAGCGGCAGATTAGGGGTTAATAAGTATAATGCAGGTGTCAGCGATGTCGGGGGCAGCAGATTAGGGGTTAATAAGTGTAAGATTTGGGGTGTTTAGACTCGGGGTTCATGTTGGGGTGTTAGGTGTAAACATAAATTTTGTTTCCCCATAGGAATCAATGGGGCTGCGTTACTGAGCTTTACGCTGCTTTATTGCAGGTGTTAGACTTTTTCTCAGCCGGCTCTCCCCATTGATGTCTATGGGGAAATCGTGCACGAGCACGTACAACCAGCTCACCACTGACTTAAGCAGTGCTGGTATTGGAGTGCGGTATGGAGCACAATTTTGCTCTATGCTCACTTCTTGCCTTTTAACGCCGGGTTTGTAAAAACCTGTAATACCAGCGCTGTAGGAAAGTGAGCGGTGACAATAACGTGCAAGTTAGTACCACACCCCTCATAACGCAAAACTCGTAATCTAGCCGAAAGTGAGTAATAAATATTTTACATTCCTATGTTCTTCACATGGAATAAAATGTTCGTTTTATTTATAAATATCTAATTCTTTCGTAAGATGATGAGAGTCCATAGGTGTCCATAACATGTGGAATATATTTCTTGCCACTAGGAGGAGTTCAAGAACCCTCACAAGAGCATTAATCCCTCCCACCTCCTCTCCCCCACTCCGTTTGTTCTTGGCCTCTGAGGAGAGAGGTTGAGAGAGGTGCTCTGCAAGCAAGATTTTATTATTTTCTACCCCTCTTCCATCTTGGCTCAGACAACAAGTAATACCAGAAGACTTCAGGATAATGTCTAAAAGATTCTGAGTGAAGCAGGGGTAAAGGAATACCTCAGCATGTCAATACCCTCACGGGTAAATTTCTCAGCCATAATTGCCCTCAGGCATCGTGGGGAACCGTTCCTTAGCCTCCACCTGAGAGGTTGCTGGTATATCCACAAGTGCCCTCTGCAGTATATTTACTTGCATTGCATGGGCTCTCTACTGAATCAAAACATAGGCAAAACAAGGGGCGCCTAATAGTGGAATCTGGTTTCAATAATGTGACTATAGGTAAGGATTTAAATTTACTCACAAGAAAAGTGGCACCTATGGATCATCAGGTGCTAATGAGTAGTCTGACCTTTAGCAGCGTTAGCACGCTGTATCCACTGTGTCTTTCGGCAATGGCTTGCAGCCTCCACGGGCGACATTGGCAAGCCTGACATAAAGTTCCTGTAGCAGGGAATTGAAATCTCCTGATAGTAATCAGAGCTTGCAACACTCCAGACCACACAAGCCTCTAAGAACTGTAGGGAGCCACAGGCAGCCCCTATAATAAGCAGCATCTGCCTTGTACTGTTCTGTATCATTTATAAAGATCACCAAAGAACACATATAAAGGCACAACACTTGCCTACCTGTTAAACTCACACACTGTGGAAAACCGCAATATCATAGGGAAAATCCCTGACCAACACTGACCTAAAAGAGACAATATAGCACTACTGCAATAACTGTTAACACCTAGCTTACCTGTCAAAAGAGCAACAAACACACTGCTTGTCACTGCCCTCCCCCCAGTTATACAAACGGTGACCCCCCCTGCGTTTACCACACTAAAGCATTGCTTATTGGGATGCCTTGCAAGAAAAATAAAAAAATGGAAAAATCACAGAAACCGGCAACCATAAGCCAATTCATAAAGCCTCATGAGTCGCAGGGTAGAGAAACACCAGACCCACGGGCTGTGCAAGCAGAAGCACAAGAGCAAGACTATCCACATAACCCCCTCATCAGGAAAGAAGTTTTAAAAAATCTATCTTCCAAAGAGGTTATTAAAGAGGTAAAGGGCCTATTTGGGGAACTGAAAAGAGACATCAGCCAGGTCAAGACAAAAATATCCACCCTGGAGGAAATTCAAGCCTCAATAAGTGAAGACGTCTCACACTCATTTAAGAAAATACAAGATCATGCTGAAACTATATAATTCCTAATTGATAAAGTGGAAGATCTGGACAATCGCAATAGACGCAACAACATCAGGATCAGAGGCATACCGGAGTCCATAACCCCTTCTGCCCTGAATGGTTGTCTACAAAATCTGTGCCGCTTACTTAAGGGCACAACAACTGCACCAGATATGATCCTAGAAAGAGCTCACAGGGCACTGCGCACCAAGCTATCCCCGAAGGTCCCTCCAAGAGACGTCATCATTCGATTCCTAAACTATCTGGATAAAGAGGAGGTCCTAAAAAACGCCAGGGCAAAAGCACCCATAACACACGCTGGATGTCCTTTAAAAATTTTCCCTGACATCAGCCCCACCACACTCCAGAAACGAAAAGACCTCAAATTCATCACTGAAGTCCTCATACAACACAGATTCCCTTACCGCTGGGGGTTCCCAGTCAGCATAATTGCCACCAAGAACGGGGAGACTTTAATCTATCACTCCTCAGAAGACCTACACAACTTCAACAAGGCGTTTGGATTGAAGATTTCACCCCAACCGACACTCTACAACCACAGCCCATAGCCCCCCCCAAGAACACGGCCACCTTGCTGTGGAAAGAGGTCGATATAGCTCAAGAGTTACATACAAAGGTCAACTTCACCAACGAGTTGGACTCTACATGATCTTCATAGAAATCTCCCAAGGCTTCGGACAGATGAGTATTTAAATCACAAAACACAAGTTAAATGGAACTGTAAAGTACTCGTTTCTGTTATAGGTTTGTTTACGACAAATTAATAACACTCGAGCCATAGGACTGCCAAGTTTAAGTAGTTGTATTGTTATACCTGTTATGGTTTTCTATATTTGCTTGTTTATGCCAATATGTTGTTATTTGCACTGTTAACCTTAAAGATTTTGATACCGCAAGGTTGCATATGTTGTGGTTCTGAGAATAATCTGAGCCACAAAGTCAAATGAGTAGCTAGAAAATAAATTTCAAAATAACCTTTGAATGTTTAATTTTTTTACAATAATATAGTTAGAACGATAGACAGGTTCAGGAGCTGTTAGCCTAACAATTTTTCCAATACCATTGGTACGAACGTAAGGGTCCCTGAACCAGACTAAACTGCAGAGATGTTACATAGATATAATTTAAAGTCAGATGATTATGTAACTTATTGCATATAAACTGAACGTACATCGAAATAACTTCTCTCTGTGCATATATATTTACACTATAGACGGCGTCAGTGGCAATATAAGACATGCAAATCTATGCAGTAGCACTAATGAACACACTACGGTTTTGATGCAGGTTGAATCATAGATCTAATTTGGGTTTATTAAGCCCCTTAAGAATAAGGGGGGGGGGGGGGAAGCAACATTGCAAACTGGATGTACTCCCTCAATTTGTGTACCGCACGCCACACTTTGATCTAGCACTCCAGTGGTGTTCGTGGGTACAGGTGTCATTTGACGCACCCCTCAAATTCCTACCCCCTTCTAATCCCCCCCTCCCTGCACCCCATAAGGTATCAACTAGGATAACATAAATCACCTCATACTGCGACAACCAGTTCCCTTCTCCTATGTCTGACTAATTCCATAAGCTCTAACTCATACGATAACAACTCAACCTATCCCCTCACACCTTCCGACATGAGATATATAAAATTCCTAACCCTAAACGTAAAAGGTCTAAACACACTTGAAAAGAGATCCATACTAGTCAGAGACTTACATAGACACTGTAATGACATAATGACATAATCTTTTTACAAGAAACACATTTTAAAAAACCGAGAGAGCCCAAATGGCATAATAGATTTTTCCCTACGGCCTACTTTTCCTCGGCCACTCAGAAAATAACCGGTGTGGGAATATTAATCAAACAAAACATCCCTTTCCAACTGCTAAAGATAGAGAAAGACACAGAAGGCAAACTATTAATATTGGTTGGCACCCTGTATGGCAGACCAATTACATTGGTAAATCTTTATCTCCCAAATACGAACCAACACACCTATCTTAAAAAAGCAGTGAACAAATCCTCTCATGCATGGATAGGAGGAGACCTCAACACTCCTTTAAACCCCAAATTAGACACCTCCAGTGGAACATCCTACATTCCCCCAAACAAACTCAAAATTATTAATGCAACATTGCAAGGGATCTGTGTACACGACACTTGGAGATCTAGATACCCAAGCATAAAAAATTACACTTTTTACTCCAACCCTCACAGCTCCTATTCCCAAATCGATTACTTTTTCATCGACCAGGCAGGCCTATCCCTGGTTAAATCATCACAAATTCTGCCAATTACGTGGTCTGACCATGCCCCGGTTCAATTAGTTTTAGAATGGCCGGAAAAAACAATTACACAATTTTACTGGCGTCTGGATGATCTTCTACTGAACGATCCCCTGATGAAAACAAACATAGAACGTTCTCTGGATGAATATTTTACCCTGAATTCCTCCCCGGACATATTAAACACAACACTCTGGGAAGCACACAAATGTGTGATCAGAGAGGAACTTATTAAGGCAAAAGCAAACCTCACAAAAACCACACAAGCTGCATATGAAAAGCTTGTTCAAAAAATAGCTTTGCTAGAATCCCAACATAAATTACAGCCCAAAGATACAAATATCCACACGTCATTATAACACACAAGGGCAGAACTTAAAAAACACCTACTAAATGAGAACAAAAAAAATTGCATACAAACTAAAAAAACAATATTTCGAATCTAATGACAAACCAGGTCGTCCCTTAGCCCGCTTGATCCAGAGAAAAAAACTCAAAACTCATGTACACACTATTAAAGACCCATGCAGAGAAACTAAAGCTGATAGCAAATCAATAGCAGAAATCTTCTGCACATATTACGCCTCTCTATAATTTAAAACCTGCTAAACCGTACCTTTTGGCAGAACCAAATGGCGACGCCGATCGCCCTCCCACAGATTATTTCACAAATTTTAGTTTAAAATACCTGGACCCAATTGATTCAGAGTCCCTTGACACTCCAATCACCATAGAAGAGATTCAGAATGTGAATAAAAACCTCCCATCTGGAAAAAGTCCTGGCCCAGATGGTTTTAGACTTGCACACTTATTCAACACACTAGAGTAAACAAATGGTTTCCCAGACAAGATGCCCACATAGTAGTCTTACCAAAACTAGAAAAAAAAACAAATATCCCCGAAAATATTCGCCCTATACCCCTCCTAAATACTGATATTATCACCAGATCAGGTTGGGTTTATACCTGGGAGAGAAGCAAAAGACAACACCCTAAAAGTTCTACAACTAACTGCCTTTGCCCAAAACACGAATATCCTTTTGGTTTTAGTATCCACTGATGCAGAAAAAGTGTTTGATAGAGTAATATCAACCTGATGACAATTACTCGTCACCACTCAAGGGGGCACAAACGAACAAAATGATCCAGAGCACCACACAAACAATACAATGATAACAATATATACACATGGTTGTGGTACATATAAAATGCTTAGACTTATCAGTCCATGGGATAATCAGTCTCTGTTAGTGTAGTCCCCACTTGGACCTGTACCCATTGGTATCTCTATCCTACAAAAAAAAATTGATAGAGTAAGCTGGCCATTCCTGCAATTTACTTTGCAACACATGCGCTTCAGCCATAAATTCATAAACCAAATCTTCCACCTATACTCTAACCCGACTGCACAAGTCAACGTAAAGGGCATGCTTTCAGACCCATTCCCCATCAGGAATGGAACTAGACAAGGGTGCCCCCTATCCCCTATACTATTCGCACTATCACTGGAACCCTTAGCACAAAGAATTAGAGACAATGAAGACATTCAGGGCATCCAATTACATGACAAAGAACACAAACTATCAATGTACGCAGACGACATCCTAATATCCCTCACAAACATTACACACTCCTTCCAGACTTTGATCACGGAGTTTGAGAGATTCGGTAGTTTTTCAAACTTCCACCTAAACCTGCACAAGTTGGAACTCTTGAATATCACCACCCCAACAGAGATCATGGACCAGTTCAGCTTAACATGCCCCCTCAGAATCCAAACACAAAAAATGAAATATCTGGGGGTCTACCTTACTGTTTCTGGTGACACTCTCTTCGAGCACAACTACATACCTCTACTTAAGGAAATCACCAATGACCTTTCATCCTGGAGGCGCAAACCTCTTTCGTGGTTGGGACGTATGGTGTTATAAAAATGAACATTCTTCCCAGAATACTATATATTTTCCAGGCACTCCCCATCCCTCTTCCACACACATTCATCTCGAAACTACAATCATCCATGGAAAAATTTATATGGCAAGAAATTAAATCCTGAATTCCCAAAAACACCCTATACTTGCCCAAGGAAGCAGGTGGTCTAGGTGTTCCCAACCTACGCTTATACAAATCTGCAATCTTATTGCAAAGGTTAATAGAATGGTGCCACAACTCCCTACAGAAAACATGGGTCCTAATAGACGCAGACATCCTGAATGTGTGCAATGTTGGAACTTTGGCATGGATTCCTTCCCAAAAACGTACACAAAAAATACAGAATTACCCTCTACTCAGAGAATTTTTTCAACACAGGGACAAGACCCTCAACACTAGCACATTCATCTCCACAATCCCCTCTCCGATGACGCCTATAAAGCACAACCCAGAGATATCTTTCCTAACACTTCAAAACGACCATTTACATAGACAGCACATACGAGACTGTATTTTTTTTAAACAAAATACACCATCGCTTGCCTCATGGTAAAACGCTGCGTGATTCCAACACTACTTCAGCACACTAAAGCCCAAAGACAAGATAACATGTCCCCTCACACCATTTGAAACTTTATGCACAATGCAGACTCCCCCCCAGACACACAATGTCTATTCTCAATAAACTTCTACTAAATAATTCCTCCTCACCATCTTATAATCAAAGCTGACACAGAGATCTAAATACCTGTCTAGATAAGAAGAAATTGCAAAATATACCATAACCACAAACATTCTTCAGTCTCGGCCAGAATACAAGAGATGAACTTCAAGTTCCTCACAAGATGGTACTTTACACCTGACAGGCTCAAAAAAATATACAAACAAACTAGTGGAAAATGCTGGAGGGGATGCGGGGAACATGGCACTATCTTACACATCTGGTGGAATTGCCCAATCTTAGGTAACTTCTGGAAGGAAATCACATGCTCCATGTCAGGGATCCTGGAAATATTAATCCCCCCAACCCAGAAATATTATTATTCCACTCATTGCCCAAAATAAAAGATATAGCTAAAAAATCGCTCCTCAGGGTCATGATTAATGGAGCCAAACTATTGATTCCACGGAGATGGAAGTCCCCCATCCCCCCGTCCATAGAGGACTGGAGAGTTCAGGTTTCTGATCTCCTTGGGCTAGAAAGATTTCACTACCTAAAGACAGGAATAGTAGACATACATGAGAATATGTTGGAGTAATGGAAACCTCTGAGCATCTGACACACCCAGATTTAATACAGACCTTCACATTGACCCCCTTACTCCATGCCCTCCTTTCCCCCCCCCGCCCCATCCCCTCCCACTAACCCATGTCGCAAAGCTTAAACAGTTGTTTAACTTAGATTACTCATTGTAATGATTTAGATACTGATACCTTGTGTTAAGTTTATTGTTGTATAGGTACACATAGGACACTGCTTCTCAAGATGTACCACTATTAACATGGACTCTTTCTGAACGTTTTACGGTCAGAATGGACATCCCTCTAGATGGAGAGGCAGCGGCTATTGGCTCTACTCCTCTGAAAATGTTTTACTTAAGAATCTGAAAAAATGTTCATTCTATACCAACAATGTTTTGCAGCAAATTTACGTTTTGTTCATGATGTAAATCTTTATTGCACTTGTGCATCAAATTACCTTCAATAAAGAAAAACAATTAAATGAATATTATGTAATCAATAAAATCAAATAAAAATGTGTTTAAAAAATAAAAAGGATAAAATAAGATAGGAAAATTGTGAGCACTTTCTAATGAGCAGGACGGTAAGTGCAAAAATATCAACCACAAATGTCAGTGTAATATATAGTAGAACAAAATATAGAACTAAAAAAGTGGTAATACTAAAAATTAAATGGAACGAAAAAAGTCCAAGGAATCAGCAGTTCAGGGGTTAAACAGCAGAGTGGTCGGACAGGCAAGGTTCAGCAACAACAAGGCAATCCAGCAGTTCAGGGGTTAAACAGCAGAGTGGTCAGACAGGCAAGGTTCAGCAAAAATAAGGCAATCCAGCAGGGGGTTAAACAGCAGAGTGGTCAGACAGGCAAAGTTTAGCAACAATAAGGCAATCCAACAGTTCAGAGGTTAAACAGCAGAGTGGTCAGACAGGCAAGGTTCAGCAATAATAAGGTAATGCAGCAGTTCAGGGGTTAAACAGCAGAGTGGTCGGACAGGCAAAGTTCAGCAACAATAAGGCAATCAAATATCAGCTGATAATAGCACCCAGGAGCACAGAAAGTAAGTCCTATACTTGGGCAGTGTATGTAAGTTATGCAGTTACTTACATACTAGCAGATTTGCGCCAAGGAGGACTCAGAGGACCCAACTGACATGAGAGGGGAATTGACGTGCGGCGATTACACCATTAGTTTACATTGTTTTGAACACATCAGGGTACTCAGTTCGTTTAATTTAAATAGCATTGTAATAGTTACATGTCTGTTATGCCTGAAGAAATGGCCCTTTTATTTTAGGCTGAGAAACGCATTGCGTTCACTATCAAAGGCTGTTTTTTACCTCACCACACTCTGGATGTTGTTGTTTTATTGGCTACCACTTAATCTGCCTTTTATCATCATGGAACTATTTCCAGCACGGCCGACTAGCCAGGAGGGCCTTGCGTACTAAATGGTCCGACTACTGTGGAGCAGACTAGTCAGAAGGGCGATATGCATCATTTGGTCCATTGGCTGTGGAGCATTCACTGTGGAGACTGCAAGCCGTTGCCAAAAGACACCGTGGATACAGCGTGCTGACTGCCAGACTGCCCATTAGCACCTGATGATCCATAGGTGCCACTTTTCTTGTGAGTAAATTTCAATCCTTACCTATCGTCACTTTATTCATACCAGATTCCACTATGAGGCGCCGATTGTTTTGCTTATGTTTTTATACAGAATAACTATCACACTGTGGGACACAAGAGGATCTTTCCGTGTACACATTTGGATTTTTATTGGACTTAAATTGGGACTCCTTTTCCACTTGCCGGAAACCGAAGACCGCTGCTCCTAAACTTGTCCAACACCTTTTAGGTGCCGGACTGCAATCATTCCGATCCAATATGATCAGGATGATTGATACCCCCTGCTAGTGGCCGATTGGTTGGTGAATGTGCAGCGGGCGGAATTGCACAAGCATTTCACCAGAAATGCTTGTGCAATGTTAAATGCTGACAGCGTATGTCAGCATTTAGCGAGGTCGAGCAGACATGATTTGCTACAGCGAATCATGTCTTCTCGACCCATAATAAATCTACCCCATAGTGCTATTGCATTGTCTTTTTATCATGCATTTATGCAAAACTACTGTATTTTATGGTCATTTAAAATGGATAATATCCAGGGTTTGAATACCTTAGAGCTATCAAAACTGAATTCAGAGGATTCCAAACCTGTAAATACGTTTTTTTTTTGTTTTTTTTAAATTTCTCTTTTATTGAGGTTATAAAATGAGAAAATACAACAAAATATAATTGTCAGCATACAACAACATCAATGTCAGACAGAATGTTTTCCATACATTGCTAAAACATATATTTACCGTAAATACCTTAAAGGGACAGTCTAGTCCAAAATAAACTTTCATGATTCAGATAGGGCATGTAATTTTTTGCAATTTTAATTGTTTTATTTATAATCCAAGTCACTGTCCAAAAACAATATCAACCATTTTGAAAACATGACATAATCAAAAGATACAATAAATTTGACAACATAGTACTATGTTCATTTATACATGTAGTTAAATTTAGGCTAATCATCACATTAATGAACACAAACATTTTATTTTCCTACAATGCTTGGAGTTTTTGATTTTCAGTATAACCCCCCCCCTTGTTCCCCCCCCCCCCCATGCGAAGAGAAAACATAACAAAAAAAAAACCAAAAAAAAAAAAAAAAAAAAAAAAACCAAAAAAAAAAAAATTACCATCACTTTCTTCCTCCTGAAGCTTTACCAGTTCCCTAATAGAACAATTTCTGTATTTCTAAAGGGGAAGATTATATAATCTATTTCTGCAGCCGGAAAGATTTTTAAGAAGGCAGCCCATTTATCAAAGAACCTTTTAATGTCTTGTTCATTATTTATATCCGCGTTTCTCTGGTCTAAAATGCATTGTTTTTTCATGCAGTTTTTAATTTCAGTAATGCTTGGCATTGCATGACTTTTCCACTTCTTACAGATTAAATACCTGGTAGCAAGAATAGCGGAGATTATTATTTTTTCATCAGTTTGCTTACCAGGCTCTTCCTTAAGGCAGAGTATTATCTGATATATTGTCAAAGAGACATAGCCTATCTTAAGCACCTTTTTTAGCCAGTATTCGAGCCTAGCCCAGAGATTTTTAATCTTTGGACAATACCAAAACATTTGTATTAAATCAGCTGCCTGATACGAACATTTAGGACATTTATTAAACCCTACATTCACACATTTGAAACCTCTCTCGGGGGTAAAATATGCCCCATGAAGGAGCTTAACATGTGCCTCCCTCCAAGTTGCAGAGAGCGTTACTTGTGCAATTTTTTTAATTGACAATTGAATAGTTTTAGACTCAATATTACTCTGAGGGATTGCTGTATTCCAGTAGAGGGCAATCTTTGCCAGTACCGGTTCTCCTTTATTTGTACCCAGAAGATGATAACATGGTGCAATTGACATATGACCATTTCTTGTTAGAGCAAGCCAATCATCGAGTTTACCTAGTCCCCATTCCCAACCAGTTTTCTTAACTAGGTCCTGTGCAAAATGCCTTAATTGCAAATACGCAAAGAAGTCTTTATTGGGCAAATCAAAATCTCTTTTTAATTCCTGGAATGTTTTGATATATTTTCTCTCTTTATCAATTATTTGGTATACCTTGGTTAACCCCCGATTATGCCATTTCCTAAAGACTTCGGAATGCAATCCTGATTGAAAAATAGGGTTACCTATTATAGGCAAAAGACAGGTAGCACTATTATTAATTGAAAGAAAGGTTACTATCTTGTGCCAAGCTTTAAGTGGGTTAAGAATTGTTTTAAATCGTTTAATTTCTGAGGGGATTTCTTTAGGTACTAAGTGTATTAATGCAGATAGAGAATATGGGTAGCAGACACTGGTCTCGAGATAATTATTCAAGACATAGTTATTAGATGAGATCCAGTCTGTTACGACACGAGCCAGAAAGGAGAGGTTATATAGCCTTATGTCTGGTAAGGCAAGACCACCATCCTTTCTTGGTATTGAAAGTTTCATAAGAGATATCTTTGACCTCTTATTCTGCCATAAGAACTGTATAAGTGAAGTATTGATTGAACGTATATCCTTACCTAATAGAATTATTGGTGTATTTTGAAGTATATATAAAAGTTTTGGAAGAAGAGCCATTTTAAAAAGGGCAATCCTTCCAGAAAGTGATATTGGGAGATTTTGCCATAACAAAAGCTTTTCTTTGATCATTTTTACTACTGGGGGTATATTCAATGTATAGAGATCTACGGACCTTGTCGGAATATGAATCCCTAGATATTTAAAAGAATCTTTTACTTGGCGAAAAGGAGTTTTTAATATTGAAGTTTTATTTTTCCTGAGCCACAGGGCATGTAATTTTAAACAACTTTCCATTTTACTTTTATCAGCAAATTTGCTTTGTTCTCTTGGTATTCTTAGTTGAATGCTAAACTTAGGAGGTTCATATGCTAATTTCTTAGACCTTGAAGGCTGCCTCTAAGCTGAATGCATTTCGACAATTTTTCCCCACTAGAGGGTGTAAGTTCATGTGAATCATATAGATAACACTGTGCTCACGCACGTGGAGTTACCTAGGAGTAAGCAATGATTGGCTAAGATACAAGTCTGTCAAAAGAACTGAAATAAGGGGGCAGTCTGCAGAGGCTTAAATACAGAGGTAATCACAGAGGTAAAATGCATATTAATATAACTGTGTTGGTTATGCAAAACTAGGGAATGGGTAATAAAGAGATTATCTATCTTTTAAAACAATAAAAATTCTGGTGTAGACTGTCCCTTTACGGATATAGTCTACCAGTAGTTACCTTAGGTCAAAGGGATAGCTTACCATCTTGGCACTTTGTAAAATTGTCTATGCTGGTATTAATTATAGTACTAGAGAAATAAAATTCTGAAAAGATGATAGACAGAAGACATTATCAGAAGGTAAAGGAGACGGTATACAGTATCTGTAGCCAGAGTGAACTGACTGAAATGAAACCTCATTTTTAAATGTTATACAGTCCTCCCTGTAAGTAATGGGTCACTTTTGGACCCCAGGATTCTAATATAAGCTGAAGGATGGAAACTGCTAAAACTGAAAGGTCATTTTTGGACCTAAATGGTCAATATATTTAGAGCATATCAACGTTATTTATATGGTATCTCAGCTGATCGTTCAGAAGACTAATAACTCAGCATGAGTAGGTTGGTAAATTGTCTTAGCGGGCTGTTTACACGCCTGAAAATAGATACTAGCGGGACTTAGAGTGTAGTTTTATTTAAGAGGGAATAAACTTGACCATTGTGGGTGATATATCCTTTCCTAGTTCTTGATGCTATCTATTTAACCCTAAGAGGTGGAGGTGGACTTAGGTAAGCGATAAGAGAACAAAAAAGAACCAGTAAAATATATGCTGGGATGTAATATAGAACTTGCACTTTACGCACATGTAAGCTAACATGCAGGAAGCCATATGTATAAAGTGGATAACAGAATCCCTCAATAGGAATACGGGATTAATAAGGTTAGGCAACCCTATGTCATATACACATGTATATAAAAGGTAACTGTTCCCTCCTATCAAAGTAAAGGCGGAGGGGTGATTTAACATGTATATACAATGATTATATAGGCTTATTCTAAAAGGTTGCTATAACCTGAGAGTCATATGGGCTTTGAAAAAGTGCTTACTTCCCATAAATCAGAGATCATTCAATAAGCTCATCAGTACCCCATGTGTAAGTTAGATCCAGAAGGCTAAGGCTGCCCCACCACACCGCCTCGACCGCAAACAGCGCGGTGGGGCCTAGAGGCCATTGAATTAGTATATACATTTAACTGAGAGAGTAGCACAATCTGTTTCTCTAAGTATTCTCTGATAGCAGGGTAAAACTTTACATAAATAACATCCCAATCTGCATTATAATCAAGTGGTGTGAAAGTCTGATAAAGAAAGGATCTCTTAAATGCGGGCAAGTAGACAGCGTAGCAGACATAGGACTATTACAACAAAGTCTGAGGTAAGCAGTGATTAGCAGTATTAGAAAAGCACCCATCCCAAATCTAATTCTCATAACTTTCCCTGAAAAAATAGGATATAACTGTACACAGATGATGTCCCAGTTTGTATCATTGTCCGATGCTGAGAGAGCCCAATAATAGAAAGACTCGTAAATGTAAATAACTAGGTAACATTGCAGATGTAAATACAGGATACTAAACTAAAATGTACATTAACAGATTATACATTCTAATGATCCAAAGTTAATCTTTAGTCTCTAAACTCAAAGTCTGTGGGACAGCAAGTGTGTAGGTTTAATAGAGAGCCTTTGGATACCCCCTACTCGCCACCTTAGGCATAGTCAAGAGTTATCAGTCACCCCACACCGGAACTCAAAAAACAGATGGTGGCTTTAATATATTGGGTGGAGATATTAACAGCTTATTGGCTAAGCGAGAAGCTTACTGGATTTTTACCCTGGGTACTAGGATACCCAAGGGGTTGAACTCCAGATATGACATTATGAATATCTGGGAGTAACTACACCCGTATATTATATCTGGCAATATGGCACTATTGGTGCATCTAACATACTTGTATTAAGTAATCAAATAGGAGTGATCTAAATAGTCCTATAACACCTCTAGTTTATATCATGAATGTAATGAAACTTATAATAGTCATATAGTGATACAGAAAACGTATACTCAGAGGTTAGGGTTAATAGACAAGCTTTATGGGGGACATATTCACCCCTTTATGTCATGTTACACTAGATCTAATGGGTGTAATAATAAATATAACACACTTATTGACAATTGTAACAATTTCCCACATATATTTGTTACTTCCCAATATCGGAGTTCCCTTTTATATAGTTTATATAGTTAGACCATACTTAGGTCAATTGTGCAGATGTTTGCATTTAACAGGGCGAACAGGCTACAATAGTGAGCTTGTAATGGGAGTAAACAAATTAAATAAAACCAAAATGCGGGGTGATTTTAAGAGATAACTTTATCTAACATAACATATTAATATCTTAATAGTGCAATTGTGTCTAAGATGAAATTTATCATATTGTCTTGGTGTGTTATTTTATTAGACTGTTGTTTAAATTGCTAATATCCACTTTTCGTTAAGTACTGTGTCTTTAAGTAGGTCTGTCAAGGTGTATGACATATAAATTTAGGGAAGTGCAATGATTCTATTTGTCAATTATTATCGGCTCTCACTAGTAGGTGTGCAATTTATTATAACCAATAAGGAACGTTGTTGGTCTTTTTAACCAGGTGTATCACTTAGCACTGTATGCTATGATTATGGCCACTTAGGCTGAAACGCGTAAGCATTGTGCTACACCGCTTGTGAGTTTGCAAGATTTATGTGGTTCGTTGTCCTTTTCGCAGAAAGGATTTTTAAAGATTTTCAATAAAGTTTTTTTTCTTGGATTTTAAATGTGGCGAATCAACCTCTTCTTTGTATGCTGTTTAATATATTGAGCCATAAGGCACATGCAGGAGCAAGTTTGTCTATAGAAGGTTATGTGTTTCCACGAAGTGGGTGTCCATTTAACACTGACTCCCTACATATACCTGCTCAGACGAGATTGGACCGGAGCCAACACCCCGACCGAATTGCGTGTTCTCCATTTAGCCTCCAGCGTCAGCCCTGCAGGCGCCATGTTCCGGATCTCTGGGCCTATAGAGGTTTTCTTAGGATTAGTAGGCCATGCAAACTCGAAAAATCAGGAATCTCCATGCAGCACCTCTCGGTCGCAGCAGCTATCCCAATATCCGGTGCCGCAACAGTGATGTCTAAGGAAGTGGCCCATCGCTATTGATGCGTGACTCCAATAGTAAAGGTGTCGTCCGGGGTTGTGGATTCCGAGTGTGTATCTCTGCTTCCCTTGATGCTGTGATGTAAGCCGACTCCAGCAGTTTCTTGGCTATAACTCTGGGCTAGGTAAGTAGCGGGTTAATCAGAGTTACATTCAGGCAACAGGCTCTCAAGCAAATGAAGGAGATGACTTGTTATGCAGTTAAAATGGGCATCCAGCATCTGCTGTACACGAGCCTCCCATCAGTCTTAGGCCATCGCAGGACTTAAGGCAGCCACCTCTTTAAACTCATCCTTAAAGCTCATGCTGAGTTGATGTGAGAATAATGTATCTGTATCGCTCTCAATAAAAGACGTTTAAGCAGTCTCCTTGATATTTCTTCACCCGGTAAACCGCTCAGGATCCCCTCATAAAACCAAAACAATAACGTGATCATGGATGCTATGGTATTCTTATGATATTTTTTAGATTATCTTATTCATTCTCAGAGCTACTGGATTTTCAGTCTGTCATGGCTGCCCTGTAAATAAGTTTAATCAAATGTTTAAAGCTCCACCCAAGGTGCCTAAGGCATTTGAAGCATCAGACTTGCTTACAGAATATACAGTAAAAGAATGAAAGAAACCAGGCATTCCTTTTGCACCTTCTAACAGGTTAAAAAGAATGCATCCACTTTCATAGACATATTTAACAGTCTGGGAATTAATCCCTAAGGTTGATGGAGCTATTTCTACGTTAGCTTGGCGCACTACTATTGCAATGGAGGATAGTTCTTTGTTTAGGGATCCAATGGACTGCAAATCTGAGTCCTTGCTTAGGAAATTATTCTCCCAATCAGCTCATCAGCTTAGACCTGCAGTAGCAATCACCTGTGTGGCTGCTGCAGCAACGTCCTTCCGGTGTGATTCTCTTTCTCAGATGGTTTCTAATCAATCTTCTAAGGATATCCTTAAGATGGCTAATGATTTCATTTGTGATGCAGTCTTTGATATTATCAAAATTTATGTAAAATGTCCATTGCTGTTTTATTAAGCTTTATTGCTTAAATCTTGGTCAGCTGATGGTATCTAAGAATAGGCTCTTATCAGTCCCTTTTGAAGGAAAGATGCTTTTTGGATCGGAATTGGATTATTTTATCAAAACTGTCACAGGGGAAAAGGGGCTTTTCTACCTCAGGACAAAAAGTCTAAGGGGAAGTACAAACAAACAAATTGTTTTTGTGCCTTTTACTCCCCTAGAGATCAAAAGTCCCCATCCAACAGACCAAAAAGCCCAATTCAAATCAGAAATCTGCATGAAGGGACAGCCCCCCTGTCCAGAAGAGTTTTGGTTTCAGAAGGCCTAGCCTCAATCAGTTCAGGATCTGTCGGTTCTCAATATTATATCCCAGAGCTATCACATAGGCTTTCACACTAGTCCTCCCTGAGAACGGTTTCATATGTCTCACATTCCAAAAGATCCTGTAAAGGCGTCTGCCTTTGTTCAATGTGTTCAGGACTTAGAGGACATAGGAGTAATCCAACTTGTTCTAATCTCTCAGCAGGGACAGGGTTTATATTCCAACCTCTTCATTGACCCAAAGAAGGAAGTCACCTACCGCCCTTTCCTGGACCTAAGACTCTGAACAAATTATTTTCTGTACTTTCTTTCAAAATGGAATACGATTCTTACCATTTTGCCTCCAGTTCAGGAAGGTCAATTTATGACAACCTTAGGAGCAGAATTATCAAGCTACGAATAGAGCTTGATGCCCCTTGTTTCCGGCGAGCCTTCAGGCTCGTCGGAAACAGAAGTTATAAAGCAGTGGTCTAAAGGCAGCTGCTCCATAACTTGTCTGCCTGCTCTGAGGCCGCAGACAGAAATCAGCACGATCAAATACGATCAGGTTGATTGACACCCCCTGCTAGCGGCCGATTGGCCGCGAATCTGCAGAGGGCGACATTGCACCAGCAGTTCACAAGAATTGCTGGTGCAATGATAAATGCCGACGTATGTTGTCGGCATTTATCGATGTGCGGCGGACATGATACACTACATCGCACATTAATAAATAGGCCCCATAGACTTAAAGGATGCATATCTGCACATCCCAATTCACAAAGATCATTTCAAGTTTTTCAGATTTGCTTTTCTCAACAAGAATTACCAATTTGTGTCCCTCCCCTTCAGTTTGGCCACAGCCCCTTGTATCTTCACAAAAGTTATAGGGGCTCTGTTAGCAGTGATCAGAGCTCAGGGAGTCTCCATTGCCCATTATATGGATGCTATTTTGGTCCAAGCTCCCACTGTTTCTCTGGCTGCTCATACCCACAGATTTCCCTCAGAAACATGGATGGGAAATCAATGTCCCCAAAAGTTCTTTATCACCAGCCACAAGGGTGTTTTTTCTGGTAATGATAATAGACTCTGTTCAAATGCACTTATTTCTCACAGATCCTTGCAGAACCAAACTTCAGACTACCTTTGTTACCTACAGATGGCTCATTTTCCATCTGTAGCACAATGTAGTAGTGGGTCTTATAGTAGCAGTGTGACGCAGTACCTTTTGCTGGCTTTCATCTTCGTCCTCTCCAATTGTCTATGCTTCAACAGTGGTCAAAGGATTGTTTCCATCTGGAACAGCAGAAAGAGCTCAGTTCTTCAGTCAAACAATCTCTCTCATGGTGCAGGGAAAGTCACTATTTAACCCTTGGAGCTTCTTTTCTTTGGCCTATCTGGACCGTAGTCACTACCAATGCAAGTCTGATGGGTTGGGGCATTCGATTCCAGTCAGGCAACATCACTGCCGTGGCGTACTTCAATCATCAGGGAGGGACTCAAAGTCCCTTAGCTATGCAAGAGGTTTCTCACATTTTGTCTTGGGAGAGGAAAAACACTGCACACTATCGGCCATTCACATTCTTGGAGTGAACAATTGGGAAGCAGATTTGGAAGTCGTCAGCTCATCCATCCAGGAGAATGGTCTCTTCCTCATGACGCGTTTGATCAATAAGTCCTGAGTTGGGGTCTTCCAGAAATAGATCTCATGCGTCCAAATTAAACTACATACTTCCAGTTTATTGTGCCAGGTCAAGAAATCCAAGAGCTGGCATGATAGATGCTATACTCTGTCCTTGGAACCTTCGCCTGGCCTATCTATTTCCTCTGTTTGTTCTTCTCCCAAGAGTCATTGCCAGAATCAAACAGGAATCGGGTTCTGTAATTCTTATAGCTCCGGCATGGCCATGCAGAACTTGGTATGCAGACCTAATTCAGATGTCATCCCTTCCTCCATGGGCTCTACCCCAAGGCTATCAGCTTTGTCTTCTGATCACCACTTCTTGCTTTTTATCAGGATAAAGCAGTCCTCCAGACTAATTATGGCCACATAAAGGCTGCGTTAGGCTCCAAAAAAGGAGCGTAGAGCATATTTAACGCAGCTTCAACTCTCGATACCAGAGTTGCTTACGCAAGCGGCCAGCCTCAAAAACGTGCTCGTGCACGATTCCCCCATAGGAAACAATGGAGCTGTTTGAGCTGGAAAAAAAACCTAACACCTGCAAAAAAGCCGCGTTCAGCTCCTAACGCAGCCCCATTGTTTGCTATGCGGAAACACTTCCTACGTCTGCACCTAACACTCTAACATGTACCCCGAGTCTAAACACCCCTAACCTTACACTTATTAACCCCTAATCTGCCGTCCCGCTATCGCTGACCCCTGCATATTATTAACCCCTAATCTGCCGCTCCGTAAACCGCACCTACTTACATTATCCCTATGTACCCCTAATCTACTGCCCTAACATCGCCGACCCCTATATTATATTTATTAACCCCTAATCTGCCCCCCACAACGTCGCCTCCACCTGCCTACACTTATTAACCCCTAATCTGCCGACCGGACCGCACCGCTATTATTATAAAGTTATTAACCCCTAATCCGCCTCACTAACCCTATAATAAATAGTATTAACCCCTAATCTGCCCTCCCTAACATCGCCGACACCTAACTTCAAACATTAACCCCTAATCTGCCGACTGGAGCTCACCGCTATTCTAATAAATGTATTAACCCCTAAAGCTAAGTCTAACCCTAACACTAACACCCCCCTAAATTAAATATAATTTTAATCTAACGAAATTAATTAACTCTTATTAAATAAATTATTCCTATTTAAAGCTAAATACCTGTAAAATAAATCCTAATATAGCTACAATATAAATAATAATTATATTATAGCTATTTTAGGATTAATATTTATTTTACAGGTAACTTTGTTTTTATTTTAACCAGGTACAATAGCTATTAAATAGTTAAGAACTATTTAATAGCTAAAATAGTTAAAATAATTACAAAATTACCTGTAAAATAAATCCTAACCTAAGTTACAATTAAACCTAACACTACACTATCAATAAATTAATTAAATAAACTACCTACAATTACCTACAATTAACCTAACACTACACTATCAATAAATTAATTAAATACAATTCCTACAAATAAATACAATTAAATAAAATTGCTAAAGTACAAAAAAAAAAAAAAAGAACTGTTACAAAAAATAAAAAAATATTTACAAACATAAGAAAAATATTACAACAATTTTAAACTAATTACACCTACTCTAAGCCCCCTAATAAAATAACAAAGCCCCCCAAAATAAAAAAATGCCCTACCCTATTCTAAATTACTAAAGTTCAAAGCTCTTTTACCTTACCAGCCCTGAACAGGGCCCTTTGCGGGGCATGCCCCAAGAAGTTCAGCTCTTTTGCCTGTAAAAAAAAACATACAATACCCAAGCCCCCCAACATTACAACCCACCACCCACATACCCCTAATCTAACCCAAACCCCCCTTAAATAAACCTAACACTAAGCCCCTGAAGATCTTCCTACCTTGTCTTCACCTCACCGGGTTCACCGATCTGTCCAGAAGAGCTCCTCCGATGTCCTGATCCAAGCCCAAGCGGGGGGCTGAAGAGGTCCATGATCCGGCTGAAGTCTTCATCCAAGCGGGGCAGAAGAGGTCTTCCATCCGATTGAAGTCTTCATCCAAGCGGGATCTTCTATGATCATCCATCCGGAGCGGAGCGGCAGGATCCTGAAGACCTCCGACGCGGAACATCCATCCTGGCCGACGACTGAACGACGAATGACGGTTCCTTTAAATGATGTCATCCAAGATGGCGTCCCTCGAATTCCGATTGGCTGATAGGATTCTATCAGCCAATCGGAATTAAGGTAGGAATATTCTGATTGGCTGATCCAATCAGAATCCAATCAGCCAATCAGATTGAGCTCGCATTCTATTGGCTGTTCTTAACTATTTAATAGCTATTGTACCTGGTTAAAATAAATACAAAGTTACCTGTAAAATGAATATTAATCCTAAAATAGCTATAATATAATTATAATTTATATTGTAGCTATATTAGGATTTATTTTACAGGTAAGTATTTAGTTTTAAATAGGAATAATTTATTTAATAAGAGTTAATTTATTTCGTTAGATTTAAATTATATTTAATTTAGGGGGGTGTTAGTGTTAGGGTTAGACTTAGCTTTAGGGGTTAATACATTTATTAGAATAGCGGTGAGCTCCAGTCGGCAGATTAGGGGTTAATGTTTGAAGTTAGGTGTCGGCGATGTTAGGGAGGGCAGATTAGGGGTTAATACTATTTATGATAGGGTTAGTGAGGCGGATTAGGGGTTAATAACTTTATAATAATAGCGGTGCGGTCCGCTCGGCAGATTAGGGGTTAATAAGTGTAGGCAGGTGGAGGCGATGTTGAGGGGGGGCAGATTAGGGGTTAATAAATATAATATAGGGGTCGGCGGTGTTAGGGGCAGCAGATTAGGGGTACATAAGTATAACGTAGGTGGCGGTGCTTTGCGGTCGGCAGATTAGGGGTTAATAAGTGTAGGTAGCTGGCTGCGACGTTGTGGGGGGCAGGTTAGGGGTTAATAAATATAATATAGGGGTCGGCGGTGTTAGGGGCAGCAGATTAGGGGTACATAAGTATAACGTAGGTGGCGGTCGGCAGATTAGGGGTTAAAAAAATTTAATCGAGTGGCGGTGATGTGGGGGGACCTCGGTTTAGGGGTACATAGGTAGTTTATGGGTGTTAGTGTACTTTAGAGCACAGTAGTTAAGAGCTTTATAAACCGGCGTTAGCCCAGAAAGCTCTTAACTACTGACTTTTTTCCTGCGGCTGGAGTTTTGTCGTTAGAGTTCTAACGCTCACTTCAGACACGACTCTAAATACCAGAGTTAGAAAAATCCCATTGAAAAGATAGGATACGCAATTTACGTAAGGGGATCTGCGGTATGGAAAAGTCGCGGCTGAAAAGTGAGCGTTAGACCCTATTTTGAGTGACTCCAAATACCGGAGGTAGCCTAAAACCAGCGTTAGGAGCCTCTAACGCTGGTTTTCACGGCTAAGCCAAACTCCAAATCTAGGCCTATGATTTTTGTACTGTTTAATATCCCTTTAAGTTTCTTGTTTTTTCATTATAAGTGGCGGTTTCAAAAGGAAAAGCAGCTAGTTCAATTGACAAAATAAAGGTAAAGGAGTTGTTTGTAAACAATTTGATACACTTCAACTGGTAAAATGGATAATTGGAAACACATTAAATTGCAGAACATGTTACAGTACACAAAAAAAACATAACAAAGGGGTGCCTAAAGGAGCCAATGTTTGTTGAGTGTAAGCGATATACTCTAAGAGACTCCAAGAGTCATATTATGCTCTTTAAATGTCAGACCGGTCATGCAGATTTAAAAAAAGAAAATCAATTTACTTATATTATCTAATTTGCTTATTAATTATGTTTACCATGTTATCTTGGAAACCTTTGTTGATAAGCATACATAGGTATGTTCTAGTATACTAATGAACTACTGAGAACTTGCTGGTGATTGGTGGCTGCAAATATTTGCTTGTTGTCATTGGTTTAATCGAAGTGTTCCGCTAGCTCCCATAGTGCATTGCTGCTGCTTAAAGAGTTAGAAATCTTTTGTGTTTTGCACATATGAAAAATATACCATTAGAAAGTTTAGGTAATTCCCATTAAAATGCACTTACTGTTTCCTTGAAACGAAGCTATAAATGAAAATTATGTTTTAATTTTAGCAGTAAACGACTGAAACGATCTCCCCTATTTGAAGGCAGGATTCACTAATAACACATTCAATTCTTTCCGCCAATCATGCTGCAGCACTGAGGCGGTTATTGGAATATTCAATAATCAGTGTCTCTTCCAAATTCGCATGCGCAGTATAAACTTAAGGCAATCACATGCGCAATGAAGGGTTAATTGCCCATACTCCATCTTTACTTATTGGCTTGCCCGCATGCACATCTAGTAACTGACATAATTAGACACTGACACTGGAGGAGAGAAGATCGATACACATGCGTTGCTGCAAATAAGTGTAAATGTGTATGCGGGATGCCATCATAGTTCTACCTAGGTTGAACTCGGGAATTCATCTGCATAATGAACCAAAAGAAGGGTTTGGCAGGATTTATATTTTCTATTGCGATTTTCATGTAAAGGATAACAAAAATAACTAACAGGTGTTATTTGATGAATTGAACAATTGGATATTAGATTTAAAAAAATTAAAATTTATTTCATAAAATGATGATGGGCCACAGTCCTCCATAACATATAGGATATATTTCCCACCACTAGGAGGAGGTCAAGAACCCATATCAGAGCTTAAATTCCCTCCCACCTCCCATCGTTCTTGGCCTCATAGAAATTGGTTGAGAATAGAGGTATTCCAGCTACTTGCTTAAGCATTAAAATTTGGGAGCTCAGACCAATGTCAGACCCAGAGTCCCTGGGAATTATCATTCACAAAGAAGATAGAAGAGAAACGTCACAGCAGCTGAATGATACACAGACATAGGAATACACAGACATAGGAATAACAACCATAACTACCCTCACATGTTGTGGGGACTCGTCCTTAGCAACCCCCTGAGGAACACAGGTATTTCTTCTGCAATCTTCTGCGGTACCCGATACCTGCACTGGATGGGCTCTCTACTGGATACTGATGCTATGGGATAAAGAACTTTACATTAATGAAGCTAATAGGCAATTAAATGACAAGAAATGCTATAAGCAAATGTTTTCTGGATTTGAAGTGTCCCCCATTCCGGCTTTTTAGCTCATCTCTGTGACACATTATTTAATTTAGTTTAGCGACATAGCTTCATAGTTATAAGGGGGAGGTTTATTATTTTGTATAGTTTAATATAGCGGGTTATTTTTTGCGAGTAGGCAGTTAGCTGGGCGTTCCAGGGCAGTGTAATTTAGACATGACGTAGGTGTAGGCGGTATTAGGGACTTAGCTGGGCGTGTACACAGGGATGTGTAGCTTAGGCGTGCAGGAGGAATGTAGGTTAGTGTGATGTAGGTTTAGACAGTCGGTGGGAGGTAGCGATGTGGTGCAGGGGGAGTGTAGCTTAGGCGTGACATAGATATAGGCATTCAGGAGGAGTTAGCGGAGCATGCTAGTGGGAGTACCCTGCACTTTGCTTCTTCGAATATATCGATCTTGTGTCCGAAGCAAAGTGCAGGCTGCGAGGAGAGTAATGGCCATGTTTGTCTCGCAAGCTATCAGCTGTCGAAACTACATCGCCTGAGCTAGTTAGTGTAGGTGTAATTAAACTTAAGTCCCGACAACAATATTTGAAGGATGCCTACACAGAAACTAATTTTAGTTTAAGTGAGCACACTGTCTGTGATGTGTATGCACACTTCAAATAGGCCCCCCCTGCCGCAGCAAAATGTAGACGAGTGGCAATGTGGGTGGTGATGTCACACCCCCATTAACTTCTATGGGAGAATTATCGCTGCTCATCGGCATTTCTTTGAACATATCAACAGGCCAGCAAAGCAGTTTCCCGATGGTCTGTCGACGCTTTGAATATCAGGGCCTGAGAGGTACTTGTTTATAGCATTAGTTGTATGCATAACTTGTGAGCTTAGGATTGGAAAAATTGGACCTGTAGTGGCTATCTCTACCAACTTACTTCACTTTTAGAGTTCCCTTCATTCTTATAAATACAGTCCCTCAATAATGGCTGCCACATCAACATATATGAAGGATGAGGCCCTACTGTATAAAGCCGATCAGAGATTTATGAAGTTAGAAAATCTATGTATCTCTTTGATCGAGAGAGAATTTTTTTGATCATGACATGACGTCATGTGGGCCTGAAGATTTGGAGACTGGCGTATGTGCCGAGGCAGAGACCACTATGAACAGTGTTGGATATGTGGTTTAGGAAGGGACTCTGAAAATGGCGGACCTCTGACAGGGACTATAGACAAGACGTTGGATACAAAGCAAGACAAGATATTATCTATGTGAGGGCTCGACAAACCCAGGAGCCTGGGAGACACTGGCCACTAGCAGGGGGTGGCAATCAACCCGACTGTATCCATTTTCAGGAATTCAACAAACTGGAAGTAGTATTTGGTACTGAGGCTCTGCTTGTAACAGCATACTCACATTTCACTACCCAACACAAATAACCTCTCATGAATTCCCACAGAAGTCTGTAAAGCAAAACTAGTTATGTACTTCATGATGTTAAAAACAATGTCCAAACAATTAAAACTTAAACACAAGATATGGAACATATTGTACAGTATGTAGGATACTAGAGTGTGGGAAACAAAAGCAAAATATAAGGAAATTTAAGTTCATTCATAAAATAATAACATTCAATTTTAAAAAAACATGTTAATGTACATCAATAGATGATTGTCAAAGAGAGTCTAAATGACTTTCAAGCAAGTTCATAGTGTGATATAATACAATAAAAATATGAGTAGTATCAAAAGGATAATGCCAGCAAGGTGAAATAATGTAATATTAAATAATAATATGTTAATAAAGGTCTGCATCAGTTATAGATCAATAGCATCATAAAGTATACTTGTATAGTTTAAAAAAAACATGCTGGGTAAAATAGTATTCTGATTGCAAAACGTGTAAGGCCATATTGTGATACTGACATCTAGTGGCAAACTAATAGATTGGGAAATCTAAATTAATCTATCATGAAAGGTTTAATAGAGATAATTGATAAATATGCGATCAAATAAAAAAAATTGTTAACTTTTTCACAAACTTTAGGTTTCTCACTGAAATTATTTACAAACAGCTTGAGCAATTATGGCACAAATGATTATACATGCTTCTCTGGTATCCCCTTTGTTCAGAAATGTTCAGACATATATGGCTTTGGCATTGCTTTTTGACAATTAGAAGACCGCTAAATGCCGCTGCGCACCTCACTTGTATAATGCCCATCAGTGAAGGGGTTAATTAAGTAGCTTGTAGTAAACTTGTAGGGTTAATTTTAGCTTTAGTGTAGTGTAGTAGACAACCCAAAGTATTGATCAAGGCCCATTTTGGTATATTTCATGCAACGATTTCACCGCCAAATGCGATCAAATAAAAAAAATCGTTAGCTTTTTCACAATTTTAGGTGAAATTAGTTACAAACAGTTAGTGCAATCCTGGCGCAAATGGTTGTAAATGCTTAAATTAGGAAAGAGAGCGGCAGGCACTGCAAAAACCAAGCGGGCTCACACTAAAGTTTGAAAACCAAAAAATACTTTAATGTAAGTAATCTCAAAAGTATACAGATATGGCAAGACACAAGTACAGGGGGGTGAAAAAGTGTGACAAGAGAGGCCTGACGCGTTTCGCGCCCCCTAGTGGCGCTTAATCATAGGCTACAGCACTAGGTAAGAGATACCTATTTAAAGGGAAAACCATTAACCCTAGATGTGCAAGGAAATTTTTTAAAAAAACATTATAAATTGTTAAAAACATTGGCACACTTACAATGGGATCAATATACAAAATTGTATATATATATACAAGTTCTATAACACCAGCAAGCAACAAGGTTTGAACTTAGACTGCCTGAATTAATAAATGTTAATAAATGTTAATGTACAGAGAGGGGTTTTGTCTGAATTAATATACTGTAAGCTTGTAAACTGATATGGTCAATTTGCTTAATTTTAATAATGGAGATGAGAAATGAAAAAGGTATATATAGATAATAAACTATATTATATGTCTATCCAACAGAACTTAATTGTCTATTAGGTAATTTACATCACATTCTTTGTTCATTCCAAAGGGTTGACGTGTGTTTAGTTTTATTATCCAAAATATTTCCTTTTTATCTAATATATGTTGTCTATTACCTCCTCTAATAGGAATTCTGGCTATGTCTATAATCTGAACGGACATATCTGCCAAATGTGTGAAATGTAAACCATTAAAATGACCTGCTACTGCAGAGTCCTTACAATAATTTTTGACATCTCTCATATGTTCTCCAAACCTTGTTCTGACTTCACGTGAGGTTTTTCCCACGTATTGACATTTACAAATATTACAAGTCAGAAGGTAAATAACAAACTTAGTTTTGCAGTTAGCATAAAAATCTATAACATATTGTTTATGATCTACACTAGAGGAGAATTGAGTGCCTTTAATAAGGTTAGGGCAAGTATTGCAGTCCCTACTTCCACATTTGTGAACTCCCTTTCTAGATAGCCAATCCCCTGACGGGATAGTATCCAAGACCAAACTAGGAGAAAGTTCCTTCCCCAATGTCTTGGGTTTTTTCGGGACATACCTGAAATTTTTTACCAGAGGTTTAAGGATGTCATCTCCCAATAATAAATGGGAATGTTTCTTTAAGATTTTAACCACAGCATTGTAATGCATTGAGTATTCTGTGGTAAAGATAATACTCTCATTAGTACCCAGTTTAGACTCATTTTTGTTGTTAATAGGTTTATTCTTATACTTTTTTACTGCCAGTCTCGATTGTTCAAGTTTTCTTGGGTTGTAACCTCTCTTAATTAACCTCTCTTTCAATTCTAGAGACTGTGTTTCATATATAAGATCGCTTTTCGTATTCCTGCGTAGCCTAATAAACTGCCCTCTTGGTATAGCTTTCTTTACATGTTCTGGGTGCTGTGATGCCGCATGCAGAATGGTGTTTCCTGCTACTGGTTTCCTGTATGTTTGGGTCACAATTTGATTATCTATGATTTTCAATGTTAAATCTAAGTAGTTGATTTGCAACCCATTTAATTCACCTGTAAATTGCAAACCCATTAAGTTATCACTTAGATAAGACAGTAAATCATCCAAAACAACAGATTTCTTCTCATTGTTAACTATCATAAGCAAATCATCTATGTAACGAACAAAAAGAACTACTTCATCCATCCAAGGGTTATTACTTGAAAAAACATATGTTAATTCCCACCATGAAACATAAATATTGGCAAATGCCGGGGCAAATTTTGCCCCCATGGCGGTCCCCCTTATTTGTAAGTAGTACTCTTTATTGAACATAAAATAATTATGCGAGAGCAAAAATTGTAAAATTTCACATATGTAGTATCTTTCCTGATCCTGATCTTTCCTGGAATTAATAAGTCTACATCCTCTTCTTTGAAAATGCCCAAGATAACTCCATCGGCAACAAGCTTAGCCATTTCTTTTTTAAAGGTATGTACTGGGTTGTATGGCAACAACCTATAGACACTATTATCTGAGAGCTGCCTCTGGGCCTCTTCAAAGTAGTATGATTTATCCATGACAACGATGCTGCCACCCTTATCCGAATTTCTAATGACAATGTCATCATTATTTTTCAAAGTATTGATAGCTGAACGCTCTGTGAATTTCAGATTATGGGTGGCAGCATCGCCGCCTGTACTGACATCAGCTTCAAGTTTAAGTATGTCCTCTTGGACTAATCTGTGGTAGGCATTGACCATAGGGCCCCTAAAGTTGATAGGATAAAACTTAGACCTATATTTGTTTGGTCTTTCTAGTTTTTCTGTTGAGCTCTCCTGGTCAGTGCCCCCCACATTGTATAACTCATTAAGTGTTGCTACAGAGCACGCATCTATAAATGGTAAATGTGGAGAAACTACATTAGATTTCGGAATAGGCAACTTTATATTATCCTGATTATCATTGGTATTAGACAAAGCAAAAAACCTTTTCAAAGACAGCTTTCGTATAAATTTGTTCACATCCAAAAGTGTATTAAAGCATGAAAGCCTATTAGTTGGAGCAAAGCCCAAACCTTTTGATAACACAGCAATTTCATTATCTTTCAACTGATGTTTTGAAATATTAATAACATTAAGTCCTTCTTCCGTGTATAGTGATGTTGGAATTATTGCTTCTGCCCCCTTTTCATCTTGATCTTTCTTTTTTCTTCCTTTACGCCATCTTCTTCTGTATTTTTTCCTTTTTCTGAACTTTTCTTTATTTTCAAACGTGTCGCCGGTTGTTCTTCCAAATCTTCCCCCAACTGCACCTGTAAAAAAGCACATGAGGGTGGAGGAATAGGAGAAGAAGGAGGAGAAGAAGCAGGAGAAGAAGATGAAGCAGTCGAGGAGCAGAAAGAAGAAATAGAGGAAACTGCTGAGATGTTAGCTTCTGAATCCGTGGACTCTCCCTCTGAAGCACTGAATGCCACTTTCCTGGCTTTCTTGTTCTTATTTTTAAGAATAGATTTAGGAATTTGCTTAATTAGATCCTTATCATTTTCTTTTTCCTTGTGCTTATTTTTCATCTGTTGTTTAATTTTCCACGATTTGTTTTTTCGTTCACGTTGCTGTTGGCGCACCTCTGCCCAGTTATAGACTTTATCCTGATCATAGTCATCTTTGTCTCGTATAAATTTTGTTCCCTTTCTAGAGGCTTGTTCCTGATCACATCTCTTAAGGGTCTCATCCAGTTTCTTCTTATGCTCTAAATATTTGGAGCTTACTTCCAAAGGTTTGAGGTCCTCTTTAATATTATCCACTTCAGCTTTGAGCTTCGTTCTTTTTTTCTCTTTAAAGGGACATAATACTCATATGCTAAATCACTTGAAACTGATGCAGTATAACTGTAAAAAGCTGACAGGAAAATATCACCTGAGCATCTCTATGTAAAAAAGGAAGATATTTTACCTCACAATTTCCTCAGCTCAGCAGAGTAAGTTCTGTGTAAAAAGTTATACTCAGCTACTCCCAGCTGCAGGTAAAAAATTTTTAAAAAATGAAGAAATGAACAGCAGCCAATCAGCATCAGCAGTGCTGAGGTCATGAACTCTTACTGTGTTCTCATGAGATTTGACTTAACTCTCATGAGATTTCATAGTAAGCTTCCTTTACCTGATTGGTGAAATAATATGAGAGTGCACGATGCTAGTGCCTTCAGATGTCCCAGGACAAACACACTAAAATGCTGCTTAGAAATCCTTTACAATGGGATGTGGCTACTGAGGAACTTTTGAGGTAAAATATCTTTCTTTTTTTACATAGAGATGTTTAAGTGATATTTTCTAGACAGCTTTTTACAGCTATGCTGCATCACTTTCAAGTGTTTAAACATTTGGGTATTATGGCCCTTTAACTCTAATCAATACCTTGATGAGTTTAAATGAGCACTCTGTGAGTGCTATATTCCAATCCTCCATATCCAGAGGATCTTCAAAGTCAAAAGATGGATATTTCTTAATTCTAAGACCCCTTGGGATTCTCTCCGCTTCCACATATTTATTAAATGCAACAATATCCCACATCAGGCGTAAATCAGAGATTAGAATGTTTTGTAAGGCTTTGAAATTGGTTTTTAAGCTAGACTCCTCAATATCACTTTCAGCTTTAGAGAAAATTTTATTAAAAAAATCCTCCCTATTATACATGTCAAACATGTCAATAGTCTCTTCCACATTGCTGTTAGTATCAGAGTCCTGTATAGAATGGGTGAAATCAGATCCCAAACCCTCCCTGTCTGTGTCTGCCATTTTTAAAAAAACTGTATGTTATTTTGTTGCCCTTTGGATTATATCCCAGCTAAGTACTCAAAGGATAATGCCGGTGTTGTGAATACTTAAAATGTCCCAACCGTAGTACAGCAAGGATTATTACAGACAGATCCTTAAGCTATTATCCCAACAAACAATACTTTTACGCTACAAAAAAACACTAGAGAGCAAAAAACAAATTAACTCACAGTGTGTAGCTGCAGAAGGTAGTCCGGATGAAGATGAAGGCGGTCTGGGTTATTCAGTAATCGGACGGCTTGCCAAGCGCTGTTAGGAGAGTCAAATTGCTACACGCTGAAACCAAGGTGAGCGCGGTGTAGCTGCATCCGGAACCGGAACCGGCAAGTGTGAAAATTACATGAAGTCCTCCAATGAGAAAGGCTGAGAGAGTGCCGTAGCCTGCGATATGACTCAGGATCGCCCAAAAGGTAAAATTAGGTGAAAAAGTGTGACAAGAGAGGCTTGACGCGTTTCGCGCCCCCTAGTGGCGCTTAATCATAGGCTACAGCACTAGGTAAGAGATACCTATTTAAAGGGAAAACCATTAACCCTAGATGTGCAAGGAAATTAAAAAAAAAAAAAAGAAAGATCAAGATGAAAAGGGGGCAGAAGCAATAATTCCAACATCACTATACACGGAAGAAGGACTTAATGTTATTAATATTTCAAAACATCAGTTGAAAGATAATGAAATTGCTGTGTTATCAAAAGGTTTGGGCTTTGCTCCAACTAATAGGCTTTCATGCTTTAATACACTTTTGGATGTGAACAAATTTATACGAAAGCTGTCTTTGAAAAGGTTTTTTGCTTTGTCTAATACCAATGATAATCAGGATAATATAAAGTTGCCTATTCCGAAATCTAATGTAGTTTCTCCACATTTACCATTTATAGATGCGTGCTCTGTAGCAACACTTAATGAGTTATACAATGTGGGGGGCACTGACCAGGAGAGCTCAACAGAAAAACTAGAAAGACCAAACAAATATAGGTCTAAGTTTTATCCTATCAACTTTAGGGGCCCTATGGTCAATGCCTACCACAGATTAGTCCAAGAGGACATACTTAAACTTGAAGCTGATGTCAGTACAGGCGGCGATGCTGCCACCCAGAATCTGAAATTCACAGAGCGTTCAGCTATCAATACTTTGAAAAATAATGATGACATTGTCATTAGAAATTCGGATAAGGGTGGCAGCATCGTTGTCATGGATAAATCATACTACTTTGAAGAGGCCCAGAGGCAGCTCTCAGATAATAGTGTCTATAGGTTGTTGCCATACAACCCAGTACATACCTTTAAAAAAGAAATGGCTAAGCTTGTTGCCGATGGAGTTATCTTGGTCATTTTCAAAGAAGAGGATGTAGACTTATTAATTCCAGAACACCCAATTACTCCCCTGTTCCATCATGTACCCAAAATACATAAGAACATACAACATCCACCGGGCAGGCCTATTATTGCGGGCATAGGGTCTTTACTGGAACCTTTAGGAGAATGGGTAGACACTATACTACAACCCATTGCACAAAGACAACTTAGCTACTTAAGAGACACATCTCACTTGCTAACAACATTGGACACCATCCAATGGCAGTCCAACTATAGTTGGATAACTGCAGATATAGTTTCTTTATATACCAGCATACCCCAGCACTCAGGTATTAGTGCTGTGGACTATTTTTTAAAGAGAGAAACAAACTTGAGTGATCAGGAAAGATACTACATATGTGAAATTTTACAATTTTTGCTCTCGCATAATTATTTTATGTTCAATAAAGAGTACTACTTACAAATAAGGGGGACCGCCATGGGGGCAAAATTTGCCCCGGCATTTGCCAATATTTATGTTTCATGGTGGGAATTAACATATGTTTTTTCAAGTAATAACCCTTGGATGGATGAAGTAGTTCTTTTTGTTCGTTACATAGATGATTTGCTTATGATAGTTAACAATGAGAAGAAATCTGTTGTTTTGGATGATTTACTGTCTTATCTAAGTGATAACTTAATGGGTTTGCAATTTACAGGTGAATTAAATGGGTTGCAAATCAACTACTTAGATTTAACATTGAAAATCATAGATAATCAAATTGTGACCCAAACATACAGGAAACCAGTAGCAGGAAACACCATTCTGCATGCGGCATCACAGCACCCAGAACATGTAAAGAAAGCTATACCAGGAGGGCAGTTTATTAGGCTACGCAGGAATACGAAAAGCGATCTTATATATGAAACACAGTCTCTAGAATTGAAAGAGAGGTTAATTAAGAGAGGTTACAACCCAAGAAAACTTGAACAATCGAGACTGGCAGTAAAAAAGTATAAGAATAAACCTATTAACAACAAAAATGAGTCTAAACTGGGTACTAATGAGAGTATTATCTTTACCACAGAATACTCAATGCATTACAATGCTGTGGTTAAAATCTTAAAGAAACATTCCCATTTATTATTGGGAGATGACATCCTTAAACCTCTGGTAAAAAATTTCAGGTATGTCCCGAAAAAACCCAAGACATTGGGGAAGGAACTTTCTCCTAGTTTGGTCTTGGATACTATCCCGTCAGGGGATTGGCTATCTAGAAAGGGAGTTCACAAATGTGGAAGTAGGGACTGCAATACTTGCCCTAACCTTATTAAAGGCACTCAATTCTCCTCTAGTGTAGATCATAAACAATATGTTATAGATTTTTATGCTAACTGCAAAACTAAGTTTGTTATTTACCTTCTGACTTGTAATATTTGTAAATGTCAATACGTGGGAAAAACCTCACGTGAAGTCAGAACAAGGTTTGGAGAACATATGAGAGATGTCAAAAATTATTGTAAGGACTCTGCAGTAGCAGGTCATTTTAATGGTTTACATTTCACACATTTGGCAGATATGTCCGTTCAGATTATAGACATAGCCAGAATTCCTATTAGAGGAGGTAATAGACAACATATATTAGATAAAAAGGAAATATTTTGGATAATAAAACTAAACACACGTCAACCCTTTGGAATGAACAAAGAATGTGATGTAAATTACCTAATAGACAATTAAGTTCTGTTGGATAGACATATAATATAGTTTATTATCTATATATACCTTTTTCATTTCTCATCTCCATTATTAAAATTAAGCAAATTGACCATATCAGTTTACAAGCTTACAGTATATTAATTCAGACAAAACCCCTCTCTGTACATTAACATTTATTAACATTTATTAATTCAGGCAGTCTAAGTTCAAACCTTGTTGCTTGCTGGTGTTATAGAACTTGTATATATATATACAATTTTGTATATTGATCCCATTGTAAGTGTGCCAATGTTTTTAACAATTTATAATGTTTTTTTAAAAAATTTCCTTGCACATCTAGGGTTAATGGTTTTCCCTTTAAATAGGTATCTCTTACCTAGTGCTGTAGCCTATGATTAAGCGCCACTAGGGGGCGCGAAACGCGTCAGGCCTCTCTTGTCACACTTTTTCACCCCCCTGTACTTGTGTCTTGCCATATCTGTATACTTTTGAGATTACTTACATTAAAGTATTTTTTGGTTTTCAAACTTTAGTGTGAGCCGTCCTGTGTAGCTGGCCAGCTCTTCATGGACAGATTGTGAAGGAACCACTTTGAACCTTTTACCCAGTGAAATATATGGTAACAGTTTACCCAGCCTAAACACCCGTTTTGGATATCAGTGTGAAGGCTAAAAAGGAAAGAGACAAAGAGACTAAACAACGAGGTGTTTATTTGACACTGAAAAGTTCACCTACATCAAAAACCGTAGAACAGAGTGGGTTCGAAAAGTACACCGGTAATCCGACCGCTTGATTGGCTATTCGGGCAGACACGTGATACGTGACGAAATCACGTCAGAAGACTACCAACGGCTGCCTGAACGCCAACTGCACGCTGCAGGAGAGCAGGTCGGAGAAAGCGGTCAGAGTGATACACGCTTTCGGATTCTGGTGAGTACTAAACCCCTCTGGCTTTAAAACTATAACGGCTCCAGTGAAACCACCTTCCACACACCCAGACGCCATCACTTGTACTATCTTAAGTGACTTAATTCTTAAAGAAAATACTTAAAAGTAAAACCAAACTGTACTATTTGCATCAAAGGAACAGTGGTGTAGAATACTCACACCTAAGGAACAGTAATGCAGATTACAAATATCCCTTGGACATTGTTAACATATTAAACCGTAGCAGCATCTCCATTTACCTACTATTAACAGAAAATATTGTCTTGTACTTGTACTTTACCATTTTTCCTGTACCTTTTCATCTTTTCTATTAATTGAAAGCTTTTTATATATATTTTAAAAGGTGCACCTTATCTTACCTATGAACTGTATGTATCTTATTACTTAACCTATGAACTGTATGCATATTACGATTTTACTTATATTTTATTAGATGTGTAATAAATTTGTTGAAAGAAAATATTGGTATATATTTGCTAAAAGTTTATAGCAGACCATTCCACATTAGGACATCATTTCTAGTTATTTATTGGTAGAGCCCCTGAGCGCACTCACATCTTTGGTTTTTTAGTGTATATAATTTGAGTGTGAAATTTGGGATTATCACACCAGTGAGTTGCCAATTCTACCACACAGGGTATACTTGTGTTGTTATGTTATTTTAGTGTGAGCCCGCTTGGTTTTTGCAGTGCCTGCCGCTCTCTTTCCTAATTTTACCTTTTGGGCGATCCTGAGTCATATCGCAGGCTACGGCACTCTCTCAGCCTTTCTCATTGGAGGACTTCATGTAATTTTCACACTTGCCGGTTCCGGTTCCGGATGCAGCTACACCGCGCTCACCTTGGTTTCAGGTTGTAAATGCTTCTCTGGGATACCCTTTGTTCAGAAATAGCAGACATAAATGGCTTTGGCATTGCTTTTTGGTAATTAGAAGGCTGCTAAATGCCGCTGCGCACCACACTTGTATTATGCCCAGCAGTGAAGGGGTTAATTAGGTAGCTTGTAGGGTTAATTTTAGCTTTAGTGTAGAGCTCAGCCTCCCACCTGACACATTCCACCCCCTGATCCCTCCTAACCCCTCTCAAACAGCTCCCTTTCCTCCCCCACCCCACAAATGACACCGCCATCTTAAGTACTGGCAGAAAGAATGCCAGTACTAAAATAAACGTTTTTTGTTTTTTTTTACTTTTCCCTCCATATATATTCTGCAGTGTAGGATCCCCCTTAAGCTCCCAACCTCCCTGATCCCCCCCAAACAGCTCTCTAACCCTCTACCTATTTGTCGTCATCTTAGGTACTGGCAGCTGTCTGCCAGTACCTAGTTTGCTACAAAATGTTCTTTTTTTATGGGGAAAAAATAACCCCCCCATTTTTCTGTAGTGTAGCTGCCCCCCTCAATACACTCCCCACCTCCCCCTCCAAGATCCCTTTCCCCATCCCTTTTTCACCCTCCATCACAGTAAAAGCGTGAGCACACACACGCGTGCTCCCGCCCCTCGCACACGCGCTCCCTCTGCCAGCACTCCCGGATCCGGAACTCCTCTCCAGCGATGGGCCGCCCACCCGCCTCCCTCGTATTCCTCTCATGCCACCAACGATCGGCACCATCGCTGGCCGATGCAGAGGGGGCACAGAGTGGCTCTCTGCATCGGTTGCCTAAAAAAAGGGTATTGCTCGATGTCTCAACATCGAGGCATCGCTGCAATACCCTGAAAGCATCTGGAAGCCCCAGAGGACGTGCCAGGCATTAACTGACACCCTTTGTAGGACGTGCCTGACACGTCCTCGGTCGCCAAGGATTTAAAGGGACAGTAAACCCCAACATTTTCTTTTATGATTTGGATAGAACATACCATTTTAAACAACTTTCCAATTTACTTCCATTTTCAAATTTGCTTCGTTCTTATGTTAATCTTTGCTGAAGGAACAGCATTGCACTAATGGCAGCAAGATGAACACATCTAGTCAGCCAATCACAACAGACATATGTGTGCAGACACCAATTAGCAGCAGCTCCCACTAGTGTAGGATATGTGCTGTGCGTATTAATTTTTAACAAGGGATACCAAGAGAACAAAGCACATTTCAAAATAGAAGTGAATTTAAAAGTGTCTTAAAATTACATGCTCTATCTAAATCATGCAAGTTTCATTTTGACTTTCCTATCCCTTTAAAGGGCCATGATACCCACATTTTTTCTTTCATGATTTAGAAAGATAATGCATTTTTAAACATCTTTCTAATTTACTTCTATTATCTAATTTGTTTTATTGTCTTGATATTCTTTGCTGAAAAGCATATCTAGATGTGCTCAGTAGCTGCTGATTGGTTGCTGCACATAGAAGCCTCATGTGATTGGCTCACCCATGTGCATGGCTTTTTCTTCAAATAAGGATATCTAAAGAATGAAGCAAAATAAATAATAGAAGTAAATTGTAATGTTGTTTAAATTTGTATGTTCTATCTGAATCATGCAAGAAAGATTTTGGGTTTAGTGGCCCTTTAACATGGATCCCTTCTGTTAGGGCCCTGCACAGCACACAAACCAGTACAAAACCAAAAGGACAGCAACACTCCTCTTATTCAAATTCTTTGTTCTATCAAAACAGGTATAGAGAGAGGACATTTCGGTCAAAAGAAATTTATCATGTCACATGACTAGATATCCTTATTTAAAACATATTAACTCTACCCCATTAAACCCTTCACAAACTATATACAGTAGATAACGCATAAACTTCTGTGTAAAACCCAATAGTGGAGAAACCTCACATACCATATATACTGTATCCTTCTAAAACAGGGAACTAATCCTCTTATATGAACTAACCCCCTAGTGACTAACAACCTAAATACATATAACAGATCACAAAAAAACATAAAAGTCTATTTCTCTATTCATACCCATTGGGCTCATATGGTCTGTGAAAATAGATGATAGCAGAATGATTCCCTATTCTTTTTTTAATTGATGTTTTTACTTGCATACTGACCAAAATAAAAAGTTTACATCACTATTAAACAAGAGTACAACAGTAAGTGTACAGTATATATATATATATATATATATATATATATATATATATATATATATATATATTTAGTTTATGACAATCCTTTGAGTACATACTGTTACAAGGTAAAATGACAACACAGATATACATAAGGTGCTTGCGAACATTTTAAACCGTTTGCAAATTTTCTATTATTTTATACTGTTTGCAATTTACTAGTAGTAGGTAGCTCCCAAACCTCATTGGAACCTTCTAATTCGTAAAATGGTCCACTCTTGGACCTTGGGCTGTCACATAGAATTTAAAAGCTAAAGAAGGTAAATTAAAAATAAGGGACCGCTTTTGTATCCCAACTTCAAATAGCACACTTTAAAGATGATAAATATAGTCAAGTAGCTCCTAAAGGGAAACAAATATCAGAAAGTATAAGGCTTACCCCAAATGAGAAAAAAAAGTGGCCACTCTTAGACCACTTAAAATATAAATCTGATGTCAGGGGTTTAGTAGTAAGGGGCAAGGAATAGAAATGGTCCAGTCTAAAACTAGGTTTCTCTCGTTAAGTGTATTCAGTCCACGGGTCATCCATTACTTATGGGATATATTCCCTTCCCAACAGGAAGTTGCAAGAGGATCACCCAAGCAGAGCTGCTATATAGCTCCTCCCCTCACATGTCATATCCAGTCATTCTCTTGCAACTCAACTAGATAGGACGTTGTGAGAGGTCTGTGGTGTTTTTTATACTTAGTTTATTTCTTCAATCAAAAGTTTGTTATTTTAAATGGCACCGGAGTGTGCTGTTTGTTCTCAGGCAGTATTTGGAAGAAGAATCTGCCTGCGTTTTCTATGATCTTAGCAGAAGTAACTAAGATCCACTGGCTGTTCTCGCACATTCTGAGGAGTGGGGTAACTTTCAGAAGGGGAATAGCATGTGGGGAATCCTGCAAACAAGGTATGTGCAGTAAATTATTTTTCTAAGGAATGGAATTGACTCAGAAAATACTGCTGATACCGATGTAATGTAAGTACAGCCTTAAATGCAGTAGCAACTGGTATCAGGCTGATGAATGTATGTACAATAAGTAATTTTCTAAGGAATGGAATTTGACTAAGAAAATACTGTTAATACTGAAGTAATGTATGAGCCTTAACTGCAGTAGAAGCGACTGGTAGCAGGCTTATTAATAACACTACCTAACTTTTAAAGTGCATGTTTAAAACGTTTACTGGCATGTTATTCGTTTTTTGTGAGGTACTTTGGTGATAAATCTTTTGGGGCATGATTTTCCACATGGCTGTCGTTTATTTCTATATAGAAACGGTTAACTGAGGTTTCTCACTGTTGTAATATGAGTGGGAGGGGCCTATTTTAGCGCTTTTTTGCGCAGTAAAAATTCAGTTTCAGTCTTCCTGCTTCTTCCTCCTTGATCCAGGACGTCTCTAGAGAGCTCAGGGGTCTTCAAAATTCATTTTGAGGGAGGTAATCAGTCACAGCAGACCTGTGACAGTGTGTTTGACTGTGATAAAAACGTTAATTGTTAAATTGATTATCCGTTTTTTGGGTATTAAGGGGTTAATCATCCAATTGCTAATGGGTGCAATGCTTTGCTAACTTAATACATTTACTGTGAAAATTTGGTTGCTATAACTGATTTGGTTCATTGTTATTTCAACTGTGACGATTTTTTGTGCTTCTTAAAGTGAATGTAAATTTTCCCGTTTCAAGGAGTCAATTATAATTCATAATCAGTGTATTAGTCAAAACGCAATTTTTTCCCCCCAAAATTCGCAAAATATCACATTATATTTTAAATGCAAACTTATCTCCGTTTTCGCTTCTAGCTCCTCCTATCCATTTCTTCCTTTATTTCTTCCGCCTAACGTATAGAGCGGTCCCACCCGCTCTATGACGTGTTCGAAAAGCTCGTTCACGATGTGTTGTTTTTTTGCGCATGCGTTTAACATTCAGTGCCTGATTTGCGCATGCGTTATTAAATTCTCTGTGTATCCAGGAAGCAAATGACTGCTGCATTGTTATGCGTATGCTTAAATCGTGTACGCGCAGCGCTTCTGAATCAAACAGCAGTTGGTTTCGCATGCGCATAAAGAAAGACGCATGCGCATAAAGAGATAGTGACGTCTCCGAAAAGGGGCTGGACGCCACGGGGTATGATTGATTATTAGTAGACTACAGTGTCAATCAACCTTCAAAATGCGGTCAAAAATGGCGGGCGGAGGAAGCGAGCAAGATGATTAACAGTAAATAAGTATATAGATCGATATAATTATACATTTAAAAAAAATGATGAATTAAACTTAACTTAATTTTGAATGATAAACAAATTGAAATTGTGTGATAGCATTGACTTTACATCCACTTTAAAGGCGCAGTAGCGTTTTTTATATTGCTTGTAAATTTATTTGAAAGGATTTTCCAAGCTTGCTAGTCTCATTGCGAGTCTGTTTAAACATGTCTGACACAGATGAATCTGTTTGTTCACTATGTTTGAAGGCCAATGTGGAGCCCCACAGAAATATGTGTACTAAATGTATTGATGTCACTTTGAATAAAAGTCAATTTATATCTGTAAAGAAATTATCACCAGACAACGAGGGGGAAGTTATGCCGACTAACTCTCCTCATGTGTCAGTACCTTCGCCTCCCGCTCAGGAGGCGCGTGATATTGTGGCGCCAAGTACATCAGAGAGGCCCATACAAATCACTTTGCAAGACATGGCTGCTGTTATGACAGAGGTATTATCTAAATTGCCTGAATTAAGAGGCAAGCGCGATAGCTCTGGGTTAAGGACAGAGCGCGCTGATGATGTGAGAGCCATGTCTGATACTGCGTCACAATTTGCAGAACATGAGGACGGAGAGCTTCATTCTGTGGGTGACGGATCTGATCCAGGGAGACCGGATTCAGAGATTTCTAATTTTAAATTTAAGCTTGAGAACCTCTGTGTATTGCTAGGGGAGGTATTAGCGGCTCTGAATGATTGTAACACGGTTGCAATTCCAGAGAAAATATGTAGGTTGGATAGATACTTTGCGGTACCGGTGTGTACTGACGTTTTTCCTATACCTAAAAGGCTTAAAGAAATTATTAGCAAGGAGTGGGATAGACCCGGTGTGCCCTTTTCCCCTCCTCCGATATTTAGAAAAATGTTTCCAATAGACGCCACCACACAAGACTTATGGCAGACGGTCCCTAAGGTGGAGGGAGCAGTTTCTAATTTAGCTAAACGTACCACTATCCCGGTGGAGGATAGTTGTGCTTTTTCGGATCCAATGGATAAAAAATTAGAAGGTTACCTTAAGAAAATGATTGTTCAACAAGGTTTTATCTTACAGCCCCTTGCATGCATTGCGCCTGTCACTGCTGCTGCGGCATTCTGGTTTGAGTCTTTGGAAGAGGCCATTCGCACAGCTCCATTGGATGAGATTATGGCCAAGCTTAAAGCACTTAAGCTAGCTAATGCATTTGTTTCTGATGCCGTTGTACATTTAACCAAACTAACGGCTAAGAACTCCGGATTCGCCATCCAGGCGCGCAGAGCGCTATGGCTTAAATCCTGGTCAGCTGACGTGACTTCTAAATCTAAATTGCTTAATATTCCTTTCAAAGGGGAGACCTTATTCGGGCCCGGCTTGAAAGAAATTATTGCTGACATTACTGGAGGTAAGGGTCATACTCTTCCTCAGGACAGGGCCAAATCAAAGGCCAAACAGTCTAATTTTCGTGCCTTTCGTAACTTCAAGGCAGGAGCAGCATCAACTTCCTCCACTCCAAAACAGGAAGGACCTGTTGCTCGTTACAGACAGGGCTGGAAAGCTAACCAGCCCTGGAACAAGGGCAAGCAGGCCAGAAAGCCTACTTCTGCCCCTAAGACAGCATGAAGAGAGGGCCCCCTATCCGGAAACGGATCTAGTGGGGGGCAGACTATCTCTCTTCTCTCAGGCTTGGGCAAGAGATGTCCAGGATCCCTGGGCGTTGGAGATCATATCTCAGGGATATCTTCTGGACTTCAAAGCTTCTCCTCCACAAGGGATATTTCATCTTTCAAGGTTATCAGCAAACCAAATAAAGAAAGAGGCATTTCTACGCTGTGTGCAAGACCTCTTAGTAATGGGGGTGATCCACCCAGTTCCGCGGACGGAACAAGGGCAAGGGTTTTACTCAAATCTGTTTGTGGTTCCCAAGAAAGAGGGAACCTTCAGACCAATCTTGGACCTAAAAATCTTAAACAAATTCCTAAGAGTTCCATCATTCAAAATGGAAACTATTCGAACCATCCTACCCATGATCCAAGAGGGTCAATACATGACCACAGTAGACTTAAAGGATGCCTACCTTCATATACCGATTCACAAAGATCATTATCGGTACCTAAGATTTGCCTTTCTAGACAGGCATTACCAGTTTGTAGCTCTTCCCTTCGGGTTGGCTACGGCCCCGAGAATTTTGACAAAGGTTCTGGGCTCACTTCTGGCGGTTCTAAGACCGCGAGGCATAGCGGTGGCTCCGTATCTAGACGACATCCTGATACAGGCGTCAAGCTTTCAAATGGCCAAGTCTCATACAGAGATAGTTCTGGCATTTCTGAGGTCGCATGGGTGGAAAGTGAACGTGGAAAAGAGTTCTCTATCACCACTCACAAGAGTCTCCTTTCTAGGGACTCTTATAGATTCTGTAGAGATGAAAATTTACCTGACGGAGTCCAGGTTATCAAAACTTCTAAATGCTTGCCGTGTCCTTCATTCCATTCCACGCCCGTCAGTGGCTCAGTGCATGGAAGTAATCGGCTTAATGGTAGCGGCAATGGACATAGTGCCATTTGCGCGCCTGCATCTCAGACCGCTGCAATTATGCATGCTAAGTCAGTGGAATGGGGATTACTGAGATTTGTCCCCTCTGCTAAATCTGGACCAAGAGACTAGAGATTCTCTTCTCTGGTGGTTTTCTCGGGTCCATCTGTCCAAGGGTATGACCTTTCGCAGGCCAGATTGGACGATTGTAACAACAGATGCCAGCCTTCTAGGTTGGGGCGCAGTCTGGAACTCCCTGAAGGCTCAGGGATTATGGACTCAGGAGGAGAAACTCCTCCCAATAAATATTCTGGAGTTGAGAGCAATATTCAATGCTCTTCTAGCTTGGCCTCAGTTAGCAACACTGAGGTTCATCAGATTTCAGTCGGACAACATCACGACTGTGGCTTACATCAACCATAAAGGGGGAACCAGGAGTTCCCTAGCGATGTTGGAAGTCTCAAAGATAATTCGCTGGGCAGAGTCTCACTCTTGCCACCTGTCAGCGATCTACATCCCAGGCGTGGAGAACTGGGAGGCGGATTTTCTAAGTCGCCAGACTTTTCATCCGGGGGAGTGGGAACTTCATCCGGAGGTCTTCGCTCAACTGATTCATCGTTGGGGCAAACCAGATCTGGATCTCATGGCGTCTCGCCAGAACGCCAAGCTTCCTTGTTACAGATCCAGGTCCAGGGACCCGGGAGCGGCACTGATAGATGCTCTGACAGCCCCTTGGGTCTTCAACATGGCTTATGTGTTTCCACCATTTCCGATGCTACCTCGACTGATTGCCAAGATCAAACAGGAGAGAGCATCAGTGATTCTGATAGCGCCTGCGTGGCCACACAGGACCTGGTATGCAGACCTAGTGGACATGTCGTCCTGTCCACCATGGTCTCTACCTCTGAGGCAGGACCTTCTAATACAAGGTCCTTTCAAACATCCAAATCTAATTTCTCTGAGGCTGACTGCATGGAGATTGAACGCTTGATTCTATCAAAGCGTGGCTTCTCGGAGTCAGTTATTGATACCTTAATACAGGCACGGAAGCCTGTTACCAGAAAAATTTACAATAAGATATGGCGTAAATATTTATATTGGTGCGAATCCAAGAGTTACTCATGGAGTAAGGTTAGGATTCCTAGGATATTGTCTTTTCTACAAGAGGGTTTAGAAAAGGGTTTATCTGCTAGTTCGTTAAAGGGACAGATTTCTGCTCTGTCTATTCTCTTACACAAACGTCTGGCAGAAGTTCCAGATGTCCAGGCTTTTTGTCAGGCTTTGGCTAGGATTAAGCCTGTGTTTAAGACTGTTGCTCCTCCGTGGAGCTTAAACTTGGTTCTTAAAGTTCTTCAAGGGGTTCCGTTTGAACCCCTTCATTCCGTTGATATTAAGCTTTTATCTTGGAAAGTTCTGTTTTTGATGGCTATTTCCTCGGCTCGAAGAGTCTCTGAGTTATTGGCCTTACATTGTGATTCTCCTTATCTGATTTTCCATTCAGACAAGGTAGTTCTGCGTTCTAAACCTGGGTTTTTACCTAAGGTAGTTTCTAACAGGAATATCAATCAGGAGATTGTTGTTCCATCATTATGCCCTAATCCTTCTTCAAAGAAGGAACGACTTTTGCATAATCTGGACGTAGTCCGTGCCCTGAAGTTCTATTTACAGGCAACTAAAGATTTTCGTCAAACTTCTTCCCTGTTTGTCGTGTACTCTGGTCAGAGGAGAGGTCAAAAAGCTTCGGCAACCTCTCTCTCCTTTTGGCTTCGTAGCATAATACGTTTAGCCTATGAGACTGCTGGACAGCAGCCCCCTGAAAGAATTACAGCTCATTCCACTAGAGCTGTGGCTTCCACCTGGGCCTTTAAGAATGAGGCCTCTGTTGAACAGATTTGCAAGGCTGCAACTTGGTCTTCGCTTCACACTTTTTCAAAATTTTACAAATTTGACACTTTCGCTTCTTCGGAGGCTGTTTTTGGGAGAAAGGTTCTACAGGCAGTGGTTCCTTCCGTTTAAGTTCCTGCCTTGTCCCTCCCATCATCCGTGTACTTTGGCTTTGGTATTGGTATCCCATAAGTAATGGATGACCCGTGGACTGAATACACTTAACAAGAGAAAACATAATTTATGCTTACCTGATAAATTTATTTCTCTTGTAGTGTATTCAGTCCACGGCCCGCCCTGTCTTTTAAGGCAGATCTAAATTTTAATTAAAACTCCAGTCACCACTGCACCCTATGGTTTCTCCTTTCTTGTCTTGTTTCGGTCGAATGACTGGATATGACATGTGAGGGGAGGAGCTATATAGCAGCTCTGCTTGGGTGATCCTCTTGCAACTTCCTGTTGGGAAGGGAATATATCCCATAAGTAATGGATGACCCGTGGACTGAATACACTACAAGAGAAATACATTTATCAGGTAAGCATAAATTATGTTTTTAACATGGGGGCCTTAAAAGGCCATAATACCCAAATGTTTAAAGACTTGAAAGTGATGCAGCATAGCTGTAAAAAGCTGACTAGAAAATATCTCCTGAACATCTCTATGTAAAAAAGAAAGATATTTTACCTCAAAAGTTCCTCAGTAGCCACCTCCCATTGTAAAGGATTTCTAAGCAGCATTTTAGTGTGTCTGTCCTGGGACAGCCTAGGGGATATTATTTCCCTATTCAGCTTACTATGAAATCTCATGAGAGTTAAGTCAAATCTCATGAGATCACAGTAAAAGAGTTCATGACCTCAGCACTGCTGATGCTGATTGGCTGCTGTTCATTTCTTAATTTTTTTTTTTTTTACCTGCATCTGGGAACAGCTGAGTATAACTTTTTACACAGAACTTACTCTGCTGAGCTGAGGAAATTGTGAGGTAAAATATATTCCATTTTTACATAGAGATGCTCAGGGGATATTTTCCTGTCAGCTTTTTACAGTTATACTGCATCAGTTTCAAATGATTTAGCATATGAGTATTATGTCCTTTTAACGGGTGAGAACATTGTAACACATAGCACAAAATACAAAACAATGAATACACACATAATGCAGATTTCAAGGCTTTAGTATCTAAAATAAGGAACATTGAATGATAAGCAAAATAAAACTTCCTTTACTTGTTTACAGAGCTTTGGAGAGCTAAACTCTGAAGCATGTTGGGATCTTAAAAAATGGGAATGGGATGAAGGCACTTCACAATATGTAAAACAGTAAATGTGAATAAAACACAGATGTCAAAACTATAACACCTGATAAGGAAGAGTGTATGATAAGCAAGATTATACTATCACTAGGGGATACAACATGTAACTAGCTCTAAACTAAATCATGCAAAGCTCCCAAGTCCAAAAGGTCCAAAGGGAGGAAAGAAATTCATCCACCTCAAGTAAGATTAGAATTCTCCTTAGAGCATAGGAAGCAAAGTTCCAAACATAGGAGCTGTCAAAAATAAGTATAGGCGGAGAGGCGTCCAAGTACAGGAAGAGCTGGATATTTGCTTAAACAAATTAAACTCCAAAACCTCAGGCTTGTCAGCTGTCATTAGGGTTTACAAAGGTTGCTTGGAGGAGGGTTGTAAATAGGTAAATTGCAAGTAGTAGTGCTGGATTATATAGGTAAACAGTACAGACAGCAAATCTAATATTTACCCAGGCATGGATCAATAACCTAGAAAGGCTTTATCAAATTCACTTTTTGATCTCCCAAAATGGAATGAGATCATTGTTGTCCATTCCAGGGGTGTTGAAAAGGGAACTGCGGTGTTTGAAGATTGCTTTGTATATCATGAATCCAATTACTGTTCATGGCCAGCATTCAGGGTTAGGTCCTGAGTTCAGTAAGGCAAATGGCTATCAACTTATGCCACTGTACAGCTTGCAGCTCGAGTAGCATCATGAGCTCTATGTAGCTGTCACCCTGCATTACAATCTCAGATGTTGCCTCATAATTGCCAAATCCCAGAGTATATAGCAGGCCATCCAATCCCCTTTTCTTCCCCTTTGCCATAGCAGTCTCAAACTGAATTGTGTAGCTACAGTAAGGGAGCTAAAACTTGTGTGGACTCTGGTAAGGCCGAGTTGTCCGCACCTGAAACATAGTTAGTAGGAAGCACAGCAGATGCTGAATGCAGGGGGCCCACGACATCACCATTTGCACACTGCATATCAACTAGGCAGATCAGGAAAGTCTCCAAGGACAGTTTATAGAGGATATGCCAAGAGCCACATGGAGGATTTTAGTAAAAACTATTTGGAAGCCATTAAGCATTGGGCTTATTGCATCAAGGAGAATAATTGTCTCCATTATAGGTGCATACACTCCAGGAAGGGTATCATATATAATTCAGAAGAAATTGTGCACTCTAGGCACTCAGTAACAACAGAAACCTAACAGTGTCCTGCCGGGGAATATGGTGCGAGGCTGCAACCTCAAATACCGCTCTGGATCATTACAGCAGGCAGCAATCCAGAAAATAACAGCTGCATTCAAGCAAAAATCCTCTCTAGATCAGGAATCTGTATCCATTCATATGAGTGTAATATATAGAGATATTTTAGAGATAAAGCCGGAAAGCTGGAGTAGCAAGCAATGATGCGACAAGACATGGCCTCTGACCAGAAGTTCCCCCAAATTCCTATGCTTTAATAAATGTTCTCTCTCCCTCTACAAGGTAATTTTACCTGTTCAATAACTTGAAAATGTAGTTGGCTTATAGTGTGCCCAGCTAATTTCTTTTGTAGGACTTGTGGGCAATAATCTTATCCTTAGCCTGACAGTTGTCTCCCCTACATAGCCACACTTACACACTAATTCTCATCTGAAAATTTTCACCTTAAATGTAGGAATTAGCTTCTAAGCAAGTATCCTTTTAACCTTTTCCATGTGCATGGTGAAAACGGGTTGTCATGAAAATCTTTGCCTGTGAGCGACCAAGTGCATCTGTTCATGTTGACAGTTTATCCTCAGGGAGATGGTTACTTTCAGCAGGATAAAGCCAGCATCACTATGGGATGGTTCCTGAAACATGACATTGACTTTTCTTTGCTGCAGTGGCCCGCTCAGTCCCCGGATCTCAATCCTATTAAACATCTTTGGGATGAGCTGGAAAGGGATATTCGCTGCAGGCCTACACTTCGAATCTCCAGGAGTTGGGTGACACAGTCATGTCTGCATGGTACACAATACCTCCACAATGTTTTCAGCATCTTGTTGAATCCATGTCTAGACAAATTCAGACTGCTTTGAAGGCTTTGTAAGTGCGACAGCCACAAACACATATCATCTGCCTCTGTGTGACCTTTTTTTCATCTATGACATACAGGATGTAATCAGAATGACATGTAGGATGCAGTCAGAATATCGAGGTATTATAATACACATCTTTATTAGCCAGATAACTAATTTACATATACATATATAACAAATGATAAAGTTAGTAGTTAGGGACAGTCCAACTCAATATCTTGAATTGTGGCTATGCAATTTGTAAAACCCTGCTATCACATAAAAGTACAGAACTACCACAGCTCTGCACACACTGTATATATTTCAACAGGTAAGCGAAATACAGCACCCACCAGGTAGTACTGAGCACGGAGAGGGTTAACCAGACCCAAACGAATCACAATGTGAAAAAATTCTCCAGCTAGTAGTGCAAATTGACCTTTATTTGTGCATACAGAGTTCCAACAATAACAGCAACGTTTCAGGCAAACAATATGCCCTTTGTCAAGCTAAGTATCAAGTGATTATACAGGTGTTTAAATAGCCATACTGGCGCCAAACAATGCATATTAACATCCCTAATGTGCCACCTAGTGGTCAAAGACACAATTGTCTTTGTGAACAATAATTGTGATGTATACTTATCTAACGGCTAGATTTAGAGTTTTGTCGGTAACGACCCGCGTAGCTAACGCTGGGTTTTTTTCTCCCGCACCTTTTAAATACCGCTGGTATTTAGAGTTCACAGAATGGCTGCATTAGGCTCCAAAAAGGGAGCGTATAGCATATTTACCGCCACTGCAACTCTCAATTCCAGCGGTGCTTACGGACGCGGCCAGCTTCAAAAACGTGCTCGTGCACGATTCCCCCATAGAAAACAATGGGGCATTTTGAGCTGAAAAAAACCTAAGACCTGCAAAAAGCAGCGTTCAGCTCCTAACGCAGCCCCATTGTTTCCTATGGGGAAACACTTCCTAAGTCTGCACCTAACACCCTAACATGAACCCTGAGTCTAAACACCCCTAACCTTACACTTATTAACCCCTAATCTGCCACCCCCGCTATCGCTGACCCCTGCATATTTTTTTTAACCCCTAATCTGCCGCTCCGTACACTGCCGCCACCTACATTATACCTATGTACCCCTAATCTGCTGCCCCTAACACCGTCGACCCCTATATTATATTTATTAACCCCTAATCTGCCCCCCACAACGTCGCCACCAGCTACCTACAATAATTAACCCCTAATCTGCCAACCAGACCTCGTCGCTACTATAATAAATGTATTAACCCCTAAAGCTAAGTCTAACCCTAACACTAACACCCCCTAAGTTAAATATAATTTAAATCTAACAAAATAAATTAACTCTTATTAAATAACTTATTCCTATTTAAAGCTAAATACTTACCTGTAAAATAAACCCTAAAATAGCTACAATATAAATTATAATTATATTGTAGCTATTTTAGGATTAATATTTATTTTACAGGCAACTTTGTATTTATTTTAACCAGGTACAATAGCTATTAAATAGTTAATAACTATTTAATAGCTACCTAGTTAAAATAATTACAAAATTACCTGGAAAATAAATCCTAACCTAAGTTACAATTAAACTTAACACTACACTATCAATAAATTAATTAAATAAAATACCTACAATTAAATCTAACACTACACTATCAAGAAATTAATTAAATAAAATACCTACAATTAAATCTAACACTACACTATCAATAAATTAATTACATGAAATACCTACAAATAAATACAATTAAACTAAACTAACTAAAGTACAAAAAATAAAAAAGCTAAGTTACAAAAAATAAAAAAATTAATTACAAACATAATAAAAATATTACAACAATTTTAAGCTAATTACACCTACTCTAAGCCCCCTAATAAAATAACAAAGCCCCCCAAAATAAAAAAATGCCCTACCCTATTCTAAAATCAAAATAGAAAAGCTCTTTTACCTTACCAGCCCTTAAAAGGGCTTTTTGCGGGGCATGCCCCAAAGAATTCAGCTCTTTTGCCTGTAAAAAAAAACATACAATACCCCCCCAACATTACAACCCACCACCCACATACCCCTAATCTAACCCAAACCCCCCTTAAATAAACCTAACACTAAGCCCCTGAAGATCTTCCTACCTTGTCTTCACCATGCCAGGTATCACCGATCGTTCCAGGCTCCGAAGTCTTCATCCAAGCCCAAGCGGGGGCCGGCGATCCATCATCCGGCGGAAGTCTTCTATCAAGCGGCAAGAAGAAGTCCAGAAGAGGCTCCAAAGTCTTCATCCTATCCGGGCAGAAGAGGAGATCCGGACCGGCAACCATCTTGATCCAAGCGGCATCTTCTATCTTCATCCGATGACGAGCGGTTCCATCTTGAAGACCTCCAGCGCGGATCCATCCTCTTCTTCCGACGTCCTAAGTCCGAATGAAGGTTCCTTTAAATGACGTCATCCAAGAGGGCGTCCCTCGAATTCCGATTGGCTGATAGGATTCTATCAGCCAATCGGAATTAAGGTAGGAAAAATCTGATTGGCTGATGGAATCAGCCAATCAGATTCAAGTTCAATCCAATTGGCTGATCCAATCAGCCAATCAGTTTGAGCTTGCATTCTATTGGCTGATCGGAACAGCCAATAGAATGCGAGCTCAATCTGATTGGCTGATTCAATCAGCCATTCAGATTTTTCCTACCTTAATTCCGATTGGCTGATAGAATCCTTCCAGCCAATTGGAATTTGAAGGACACCATCTTGGATGATGTCATTTAAAGGAACCTTCATTCGGATTTAGGACGTCGGAAGAAGAGGATGGATCCTCGCTGGAGGTCTTCAAGATGGAGCCGCTCGTCATTGGATGAAGATAGAAGATGCCGCTTGGATCAAGATGGTTGCTGGTCCGGACCTCCTCTTCTTCCCGGATAGGATGAAGACTTTGGAGCCTCTTCTGGACTTCTTCTTGCCGCTTGATAGAAGACTTCAGCCGGATGATGGATCGCCAGCCCCCGCTTGGGCTTGGATGAAGACTTCGGAGCCTGGAACGATCGGTGATACCTGGCATGGTGAAGACAAGGTAGGAAGATCTTCAGGGGTTTTGTGTTAGGTTTATTTAAGGGGGGTTTGGGTTAGATTAGGGGTATGTGGGTGGTGGGTTGTAATGTTGGGGGGGTATTGTATGTTTTTTTTTACAGGCAAAAGAGCTGAATTCTTTGGGGCATGCCCCGCAAAAAGCCCTTTTAAGGGCTGGTAAGGTAAAAGAGCTTTTCTATTTTAATTTTAGAATAGGGTAGGGCATTTTTTTATTTTGGGGGGCTTTGTTATTTTATTAGGGGGCTTAGAGTAGGTGTAATTAGCTTAAAATTGTTGTAATATTTTTATAATGTTTGTAATTAATTTTTTTATTTTTTGTAACTTAGCTTTTTTTATTTTTTTGTACTTTAGTTAGTTTATTTATTTGTATTTATTTGTAGGTATTTTATTTAATTAATTTATTGATAGTGTAGTGTTAGGTTTAATTGTAACTTAGGTTAGGATTTATTTTACAGGTAATTTTGTAATTATTTTAACTAGGTAGCTATTAAATAGTTATTAACTATTTAATAGCTATTGTACCTGGTTAAAATAAATAAAAAGTTGCCTGTAAAATAAATATTAATCCTAAAATAGCTATAATATAATTATTATTTATATTGTAGCTATATTAGGGTTTATTTTACAGGTAAGTATTTAGCTTTAAATAGGAATAATTTATTTAATAAGAGTTAATTTATTTTGTTAGATTTAAATTATATTTAATTTAGGGGGGTGTTAGTGTTAGGGTTAGACTTAGCTTTAAGGGTTAATACATTTATTATAGTAGCGACGAGGTCCAGTCGGCAGATTAGGGGTTAATACTTGAAGTTAGGTGTCGGCGATGTTAGGGAGGGCAGATTAGGGGTTAATAATATTTATTATAGGGTTATTGAGGCGGAAGTGAGGCGGTTTAGGGGTTAATACATTTATTAGAGTAGCGTCGAGGTCCGGTCGGCAGATTAGGGGTTAATAAGTGTAGGTAGGTAGCAGCGACATTGGTGGCAGCAGATTAGGGGTTAATAAATATAATATAGGGGTCGGCGGTGTTAGGGGCAGCAGATTAGGGGTACATAGGGATAACATAGGTTGCGGCGGTGTGCGGTCGGCAGATTAGGGGTTAAAACAATTTAATAGAGTGGCGGCGATGTGGGGGGGCCTCGGTTTAGGGGTACATAGGTAGTTTATGGGTGTTAGTGTACTTTAGAGCACAGTAGTTAAGAGCTTTATAAACCGGCGTTAGCCCATAAAGCTCTTAACTCCTGACTTTTTTCTGCGGCTGGAGTTTTGTCGTTAGATTTCTAACGCTCACTTCAGCCACGACTCTAAATACCAGCGTTAGAAAGATCCCATTGAAAAGATAGGATACGCAAATGGCGTAGGGGGATCTGCGGTATGGAAAAGTCGCGGCTGCAAAGTGAGCGTTAGACCCTTTCCTGACTGACTCTAAATACCAGCGGTAGCCCAAAACCAGCGTTAGGAGCCTCTAACGCTGGTTTTGACGGCTAACGCCAAACTCTAAATCTAGCCGTAAGTGTTTAAATAGCCATCCTGGCACCTAACAATACACATTAGCATCTCAAATGCGCCACCTAGTGGTTAAAAGATATCCTTTAATTATATAAATAATTTATAGTGTATATTTATATATAATGTGTATATAAAATATGCATGAAAATGTACCCTATAGTGTACCCTATAAGAAACTTTACAAACATTTTATGTAAAAGTGCTCAGATTTTGTGCTAAGGAATATATATATTACAAACAATTAAAAACAATTATATGAAGAAATTGTAACTTCATATATCACTCAATATTAAAATGGATACTAGAAAAGAATGCATAGCTACATGATCTGAAATTATATGATTTTATGACTTGCAGATCAAAATACATTATCTATGCCATCAAATGCCCATGCTCTTTGATATACATAGGGCAATAAACTAGAGAGGCACGTGAGAGGATCACGCAACATAAGTCAAATATTAGATGTGGCGATAAGGAAGCTCCTGTATCTTCCCATTTTTTAAAGGCAGGACATAGCATAAGCCAATTACGTTTTCAACTATTTGAGCAGGTACATATGCCTAGAAGAGGTGGTGACAGGGACTCTTTGTTAACTAAAAGAGAACCCTTTTGGATAAATGAATTAAATACACTGTGGCCAAAAGGTCTTAATAGGGAATGCAACTGGTCTGCTTTTTGGTGATTTATTGGGAGTATAATGAATTTATTTTTTACACATAATGAAATTTACTAGAATCCGATCAAATGTCGATATTTTATTCACAATCGATCATGAAATAATTATTTTGTATCATATAATTTCAGACCATGTAGCTATGCATTCTTTTCTAGTATCCATTTTAATATTGAGTGATATATGAAGTTACAATTTCTTCATATAATTGTTTTTAATTGTTTGTAATATATATATTCCTTAGCACAAAATCTGAGCACTTTTACATAAAATGTTTGTAAAGTTTCTTATTCACTATAGGGTACATTTTCATACATATTTTTATATACACATTATATATAAATATACACTATAAATTATTTATATAATTAAAGGATATATTTTAACCATTAGGTGGCGCATTTGAGATGCTAATGTGTATTGTTGTTAGGTGCCAGGATGGCTATTTAAACACTTACGCCTAGATTTAGAGTTTTGCGTTAGAAGGGGTGCGTTAGCTACGCATGTTTTTTCCCCCCGCACCTTTTAAACAACGCTGGTATTTAGAGTTGTCTGAATGGCTGCGTTAGGCTCCAAAAAGGGAGCATACAGGCATATTTACCGCCACTGCAACTCTCAATACCAGCGTTGCTTATGGACGCGGCCAGCTTCAAAAACGTGCTCATGCACGATATCCCCATAGGAAACAATGGGGCAGTTTGAGCTGAAAAAAAAACCTAACACCTGCAAAAAAGCAGCGTTCAGCTCCTAACGCAGCCCCATTGTTTCCTATGGGGAAACACTTCCTAACACCCTAACATGTACCCCGAGTCTAAACACCCCTAACCTTACACTTATTAACCCCTAATCTGCCGCCCCCGCTATCGCTGACCCCTGCATATTATTATTAACCCCTAATTTGCCGCTCCGTACACCGCCGCCACCTACATTATACCTATGTACCCCTAATCTGCTGCCCCTAACACCACCGACCCCTATATTATATTTATTAACCCCTAATCTGCCCCCCCCAGCGTCGCCGCTACCTTACCTACACTTATTAACCCCTAATCTGCCGACCGGACCACACCGCCACTATAATAAATGTATTAACCCCTAAACCACCGCACTCCCGCCTCAAAAACCCTATAATAAATAGTATTAACTCCTAATCTGCCCTCCCTAACATCGCCGACACCTAACTTCATGTATTAACCCCTAATCTGCCGACCGGACCTCGCCGCTACTATAATAAATGTATTAACCCCTAAAGCTAAGTCTAACCCTAACACTAACACCCCCCTAAGTTAAAAATAATTTAAATCTAACGAAATAAAATAAATCTTATTAAATAAATTATTCCTATTTAAAGCTAAATACTTACCTGTAAAATAAACCCTAATATAGCTACAATATAAATAATAATTATATTGTAGCTATTTTAGGATTAATATTTATTTTACAGTCAACTTTGTATTTATTTTAACCAGGTGCAATAGCTATTAAATAGTTAATAACTATTTAATAGCTACCTAGTTAAAATAATTACAAAATTACCTGTAAAATAAATCCTAACCTAAGTTACAATTAAACCTAACACTACACTATCAATAAATTAATTATATAAACTACCTACAATTATCTACAATTAAATCAACTAAACTAAATTACAAAAAAAAAAACACTAAATTACAAAAAAAACCCCACTAAATTACAAAAAATAAAAAAAGATTACAAGAATTTTAAACTAATTACACCTACTTTAAGCCCCCTAAAAAAATAACAAAGCCCCCCAAAATAAAAAAATGCCCTACCCTATTCTAAAATAAAAACTTAACAGCTCTTTTACCTTACCAGCCCTTAAAAGGGCCTTTTGCGGGGCATGCCCCAAAGAAAACAGCTCTTTTGCCTGTAAAAAAACATACAATACCCCCCCAACATTACAACCCACCACCCACATACCCCTAATCTAACCCAAACCCCCCTTAAAAAACCTAACACTAACCCCCTGAAGATCTCCCTACCTTGAGTCGTCTTCACTCAGCCAAGCCGAAGTCTTCATCTAATCCGGGCGATGTGGTCCTCCATCCGGGCGAAGTCTTGATCCAAGCGGCAAAGAAGAGGTCCTCCATCCGGGCGATGTCTTCCTCCAAGCGGCAAAGAAGAGGTCCTCCATCCGGGCGATATCACCGATCCGTCCAGAAGAGGCTCAGAAGTCTTCATCCTATCCGGCAAGAAGAGGTCCAGAAGAGGCTCCAAAGTCTTCATCCTATCCAGCAAGAAGAGGACATCCGGACCGGCAAACATCTTCATCCAAGCGGCATCTTCTATCTTCATCCATCCGACGAGGAGCAGCTCCATCTTCAAGACCTCCGGCGCGGAACATCCTCTTCTCCTGACGACTAGACGACGAATGAAGGTTCCTTTAAGGGACGTCATCCAAGATGGCGTCCCTCGAATTCCAATTGGCTGATAGGATTTTATCAGCCAATCGGAATTAAGGTAGGAAAAATCTGATTGGCTGATTGAATCAGCCAATCAGATTCAAGTTCAATCCGATTGGCTGATTGGATCAGCCAATCAGATTGAGCTTGCATTCTATTGGCTGATCGGAACAGCCAATAGAATGCGAGCTCAATCTGATTGGCTGATTGGATCAGCCAATCGGATTGAACTTGAATCTGATTAGCTGATTGAATCTGCCAATCAGATTTTTCCTACTTTAATTCCAATTGGCTGATAGAATCCTATCAGCCAATCGGAATTCGAGGGAAGCCATCTTGGATTTCGTCCCTTAAAGGAACCTTCATTCGTCGTCTAGTCGTTGGGAGAAGAGGATGTTCCGCGCCGGAGGTCTTGAAGATGGATGAAGGAGGTCGTCGGATGGATGAAGATAGAAGATGCCGCTTGGATGAAGATGTTTGCTGGTCCGGATGTCCTCTTCTTGCCGGATAGGATGAAGACTTCGGAGCCTCTTCTGGACCTCTTCTTGACGGATAGGATGAAGACTTCGGAACCTCTTCTGGACGGATCGGTGATACCCGGCATGGTGAAGATAAGGTAGGGAGATCTTCAGGGACTTAGTGTTAGGTTTTTTAAGGGGGGTTTGGGTTAGATTAGGGGTATGTGGGTGGTGGGTTGTAATGTTGGGGGGGTATTGTATGTTTTTTTACAGGCAAAAGAGCTGTTTTCTTTGGGGCATGCCCCGCAAAAGGCCCTTTTAAGGGCTGGTAAGGTAAAAGAGCTGTAAACTTTTTATTTTAGAATAGGGTAGGGCATTTTTTTATTTTGGGGGGCTTGTTATTTTTTTAGGGGGCTTAGAGTAGGTGTAATTAGTTTAAAATTCTTGTAATCTTTTTTTATTTTTTGTAATTTAGTGTTTGTTTGTTTTTGTAATTTAGTTTAGTTGATTTAATTGTAGATAATTGTAGGTAGTTTATTTAATTAATTTATTGATAGTGTAGTGTTAGGTTTAATTGTAACTTAGGTTAAGATTTATTTTACAGGTAATTTTGTAATTTTTTCAACTAGGTAGCTATTAAATAGTTATTAACTATTTAATATCTATTGAACCTGGTTAAAATAAATACAAAGTTGCCTGTAAAATAAATATTAATCCTAAAATAGCTACAATATAATTATTATTTATATTGTAGCTATATTAGGGTTTATTTTACAGGTAAGTATTTAGCTTTAAATAGGAATAATTTATTTAATAAGATTTATTTTATTTTGTTAGATTTAAATTATATATAACTTAGGGGGGTGTTAGGGTTAGACTTAGCTTTAGGGGTTAATGCATTTATTATAGTAGGGTCGAGGTCCGGTCGGCAGATTAGGGGTTAATACTTGAAGTTAGGGGTCGGTGATGTTAGGGAGGACAGATAAGGGGTTAATACTATTTATTATAGGGTTTTTGAGGCAGGAGTGAGGCGGTTTAGGGGTTAATACATTTTTCTCCTGTTAAGTGTGGTCAGTCCACGGGTCATCATTACTTCTGGGATATTATCTCCTCCCCTACAGGAAGTGCAAGAGGATTCACCCAGCAGAGCTGCTATATAGCTCCTCCCCTCTACGTCACCTCCAGTCATTCTCTTGCACCCAACGAATAGATAGGATGTGTGAGAGGACTGTGGTGATTTTAATTAGTTTATTACCTTCAATCAAAAGTTTGTTATTTTATAATAGCACCGGAGTGTGTTATTCATTCTCTGGTAGAATTTGAAGAAGAATCTACCTGAGTTTTTTCTATGATTTTAGCCGGAGTAGTTAAGATCATATTGCTGTTTCTCGGCCATCTGAGGAGAGGTAAACTTCAGATCAGGGGACAGCGGGCAGATTAATCTGCAAAGAGGTATGTAGCAGTTTGTTATTTTCTGACATGGAATTGATGAGAAAATCCTGCCATACCGTTATAATGTAAACTCAGCCTTAAATGCAGTAGATGTAGCTGGTATCAGGCTGTCATGTATGTATATTTTACACTTCAGTATTCTGGGGAATGGTACTTCACTGGATTTATACTGTATGCATAGACTTAACCTATTTTGCAGGGACTTGCAATAGGTTTTAAATAACAATTAATTTATTGAGGTTAAACGTTTTTTTGCTGGCATGTAAAAACGTTTATTTCTCTGAGGTACTGGGTGAAAAGATGTTTTGGGCACTATTTTTTCCACTTGGCAATAGTTTTGTTTAATTTCAAGCAGTTCACTGATCTCTCTCACTGTTATGTGTGAGGGGGAGGGGCCATTTTTGGCGCTTTTACTACGCATCAAAAAACTCAGTCAGAGGTTCATTTTCTTCCTGCATGATCCGGTTCATCTCTACAGAACTCAGGGATCTCCAAAGCCTTTTTTGAGGGAGGTAATCATCACAGCAGAGCTGTGAAGAGTGTAGTTGACTGTGATAAAAAACGTTTATTTGTGTATTTTTTCTGCTGCCAGGGTTAGTTATCCTTTGCTAATGGGAACAATCCTTTGCTAAAATTGTATATTTCTTACAAAGATTTGACGCTATAACTTAATTATTTTCAACTGTCATAATTTTTTCTGTGCTTCTTATAGGCACAGTTCGTTTTTATATTATTGTAAATTACTTGAAAAAGCATTTCCAAGTTGCTGGTTAATTGCTAGTGTGTTAAACATGTCTGATTCAGAGGAAGATACATGTGCTATATGTGCTAATGCCAAAGTGGAGCCCAATAGAAATTTATGTACTAACTGTATTGATGCTACTTTAAATAAAAGTCAATCTGTACAAATTGAACATATTTCACCAGACAACGAGGGGAGAGTTATGCCGACTAACTCGCCTCACGTGTCAGTACCTGCATCTCCCGCTCGGGAGGTGCGTGATATTGTAGCGCCGAGTACATCTGGGCGGCCATTTCAAATCACATTACAGGATATGGCTACTGTTATGACTGAAGTTTTGGCTAAATTACCAGAACTTAGAGGCAAGCGTGATCACTCTGGGGTGAGAACAGAGTGCGCTGATAATATTAGGGCCATGTCAGACACTGCGTCACAGGCGGCAGAACATGAGGACGGAGAACTTCATTCTGTGGGTGACGGTTCTGATCCAAACAGATTGGATTCAGATATTTCAAATTTTACATTTAAGCTGGAAAACCTCTGTGTATTACTAGGGGAGGTGTTAGCGGCTCTGAATGATTGTAACACAGTTGCAATACCAGAGAAAATGTGTAGGTTGGATAAATATTTTGCGGTACCGGCGAGTACTGATGTTTTTCCTATACCTAAGAGACTTACTGAAATTGTTACTAAGGAGTGGGATAGGCCCGGTGTGCCGTTCTCACCTCCTCCGATATTTAGAAAAATGTTTTCAATAGACGCCACCACACGGGACTTATGGCAAACGGTCCCTAAGGTGGAGGGAGCAGTTTCTACTTTGGCTAAGCGTACCACTATCCCGGTGGAGGATAGCTGTGCCTTTTCAGATCCAATGGATAAAAAATTAGAGGGTTACCTTAAGAAAATGTTTGTTCAACAAGGTTTTATATTGCAACCTCTTGCATGTATTGCGCCTGTCACGGCTGCAGCAGCATTTTGGTTTGAGTCTCTGGAAGAGACACTTGAATCATCTACACTAGATGAGATTACACTCAAACTTAGAACCCTTAAGTTAGCTAACTCATTTATTTCAGATGCCGTAGTACATTTAACTAAACTTACGGCTAAGAATTCCGGATTTGCCATTCAGGCACGCAGAGCGCTGTGGCTAAAATCCTGGTCAGCTGATGTTACTTCTAAATCTAAATTGCTTAATATACCTTTCAAAGGGCAGACCTTATTCGGGCCCGGTTTGAAGGAGATTATCGCTGACATTACAGGAGGTAAAGGCCATGCCCTGCCTCAGGACAAAGCCAAACCTAGGGCTAGACAGTCTAATTTTCGTTCCTTTCGTAATTTTAAAACAGGAACAGCATCAACTTCCTCTGCACCGAAACAGGAAGGAGCTGTTGCTCGCTACAGACAAGGCTGGAAACCTAACCAGTCCTGGAACAAGGGCAAGCAGGCCAGGAAACCTGCTGCTGCCCCTAAGACAGCATGAATCGAGGGCCCCCGATCCGGGACCGGATCTAGTAGGGGGCAGACTTTCTCTCTTCGCCCAGGCTTGGGCAAGAGATGTTCAGGATCCCTGGGCGTTAGAGATCATATCTCAGGGATACCTTCTGGACTTCAAATCCTCTCCCCCAAGAGGGAGATTTCATCTGTCAAGGTTGTCAACAAACCAAATAAAGAAAGAAGCGTTCCTACGCTGCGTACAAGATCTTTTATTAATGGGAGTGATCCATCCAGTTCCGCGGTCGGAACAAGGACAAGGGTTTTACTCAAATCTGTTTGTAGTTCCCAAAAAAGAGGGAACTTTCAGGCCAATCTTGGATTTAAAGATCCTAAACAAATTCCTAAGAGTTCCATCGTTCAAGATGGAAACGATTCGAACAATTTTGCCCATGATCCAAGAGGGTCAGTACATGACCACAGTGGATTTAAAGGATGCTTACCTTCACATACCGATTCACAGAAATCATTACCGGTATCTAAGGTTTGCCTTTCTAGACAGGCATTACCAGTTTGTAGCTCTTCCATTCGGATTGGCTACAGCTCCAAGAATCTTCACAAAGGTTCTGGGTACTCTTCTGGCGGTACTAAGACCGCGAGGAATTTCGGTAGCTCCGTACCTAGACGACATTCTGATACAAGCTTCAAGCTTTCAAACTGCCAAGTCTCATACAGAGTTAGTACTGGCATTTCTAAGGTCGCATGGATGGAAGGTGAACGAAAAGAAGAGTTCTCTCTTTCCACTCACAAGAGTTCCCTTCTTGGGGACTCTGATAGATTCTGTAGAAATGAAGATTTACCTGATAGAAGACAGGTTAACAAAGCTTCAAAATGCATGCCGGGTCCTTCATTCCATTCAACACCCGTCAGTGGCTCAATGCATGGAGGTGATCGGCTTAATGGTAGCGGCAATGGACATAGTACCTTTTGCACGCCTACATCTCAGACCGCTGCAATTGTGCATGCTAAGTCAGTGGAATGGGGATTACTCAGATTTGTCCCCCACTCTGAATCTGAATCAAGAGACCAGAAATTCTCTTCTATGGTGGCTTTATCGGCCACACCTGTCCAGGGGGATGCCATTCAGCAGGCCAGACTGGACAATTGTAACAACAGACGCCAGCCTTCTAGGTTGGGGTGCTGTCTGGAATTCTCTGAAGGCTCAGGGACTATGGAATCAGGAGGAGAGTCTCCTCCCAGTAAACATTCTGGAATTGAGAGCAGTTCTCAATGCCCTTCTGGCTTGGCCCCAGTTAACAACTCGGGGGTTCATCAGGTTTCAGTCGGACAACATCACGACTGTAGCTTACATCAACCATCAGGGAGGGACAAGAAGCTCCCTAGCAATGATGGAAGTATCAAAGATAATTCGCTGGGCAGAGTCTCACTCTTGCCACCTGTCTGCAATCCACATCCCGGGAGTGGAGTACTGGGAGGCGGATTTCTTAAGTCGTCAGACTTTTCATCCGGGGGAGTGGGAACTTCATCCGGAGGTCTTTGCCCAGATACTTCGACGTTGGGGCAAACCAGAGATAGATCTCATGGCGTCTCGTCAGAACGCCAAGCTTCCTCGCTACGGGTCCAGATCCAGGGATCCGGGAGCGGTTCTGATAGATGCTTTGACAGCACCTTGGACCTTCGGGATGGCTTATGTGTTTCCACCCTTCCCGATGCTTCCTCGATTGATTGCCAGAATCAAACAGGAGAGAGCATCAGTGATTCTAATAGCACCTGCATGGCCACGCAGGACTTGGTATGCAGATCTAGTGGACATGTCATCCTGTCCGCCTTGGTCTCTACCTCTGAAACAGGACCTTCTGATCCAGGGTCCATTCAAACATCAAAATCTAACTTCTCTGAAGCTGACTGCTTGGAAATTGAACGCTTGATTTTATCAAAACGTGGTTTTTCTGAGCCAGTTATTGATACCTTAATACAGGCTAGGAAGCCTGTTACCAGAAGGATTTACCATAAAATATGGCGTAAATACTTATATTGGTGCGAATCCAAGAGTTACTCATGGAGTAAGGTTAGGATTCCAAGGATATTGTCCTTTCTACAAGAAGGTTTAGAAAAGGGGTTATCCGCTAGTTCTTTAAAGGGACAGATTTCAGCTCTGTCCATTCTTTTACACAAACGTCTGTCAGAAGTTCCGGACGTTCAAGCTTTTTGTCAGGCTTTAGCCAGAATCAAGCCTGTGTTTAAAACTGTTGCTCCGCCATGGAGTTTGAACTTAGTTCTTAATGTTTTACAGGGTGTTCCGTTTGAACCCCTTCATTCCATTGATATCAAGTTGTTATCTTGGAAAGTTCTGTTTTTAATGGCTATTTCCTCGGCTCGAAGAGTTTCTGAGTTATCTGCCTTACATTGTGATTCTCCTTATCTGATTTTTCATTCAGACAAGGTAGTTCTGCGTACTAAACCTGGGTTCCTACCTAAGGTGGTCACTAACAGGAATATCAATCAAGAGATTGTTGTTCCATCTTTGTGTCCTAATCCTTCCTCGAAGAAGGAACGTCTGCTACATAATCTAGATGTAGTCCGTGCCCTGAAATTTTATCTACAGGCAACTAAGGATTTTCGTCAAACGTCTTCCCTGTTTGTCGTTTATTCTGGTCAGAGGAGAGGTCAAAAAGCTTCGGCTACCTCTCTCTCTTTTTGGCTTCGTAGCATAATACGATTAGCCTATGAGACTGCTGGACAGCAGCCTCCTGAAAGAATTACAGCTCATTCTACTAGAGCTGTGGCTTCCACTTGGGCCTTTAAGAATGAGGCTTCTGTTGAACAGATTTGCAAGGCTGCAACTTGGTCTTCTCTTCATACTTTTTCCAAATTTTACAAATTTGACACTTTTTGCTTCTTCGGAGGCTGTTTTTGGGAGAAAGGTTCTTCAGGCAGTGGTTCCCTCCGTATAAAGAGCCTGCCTGTCCCTCCCGTCATCCGTGTACTTTTGCTTTGGTATTGGTATCCCAGAAGTAATGATGACCCGTGGACTGACCACACTTAACAGGAGAAAACAAAATTTATGCTTACCTGATAAATTCATTTCTCCTGTAGTGTGGTCAGTCCACGGCCCGCCCTGTTTTTTATGGCAGGCTAAAAAATGTTTTGGATTATACTCCAGTCACCACTACACCCTTGGGCTTCTCCTTTCTCGTTGGTCCTTTGGTCGAATGACTGGAGGTGACGTAGAGGGGAGAAGCTATATAGCAGCTCTGCTGGGTGAATCCTCTTGCACTTCCTGTAGGGGAGGAGATAATATCCCAGAAGTAATGATGACCCGTGGACTGACCACACTACAGGAGAAATGAATTTATCAGGTAAGCATAAATTTTGTTATTATAGTGGCGGCGAGGTCCGGTCAGCAGATTAGGGGTTAATAAGTGTAGTTAAGGTAGCGGCGACGTTGGGGTGGCAGATTAGGGGTTAATAAATATAATATAGGGGTCGGCAATGTTAGGGGCAGCAGATTAGGGGTACATAGGGATAATGTAGGTGGCGGCGGTGTGCGGTCGGCAGATTAGGGGTTAAAAAATTTTATTAGAGTGGCGGCGATGTGGGGGGACCTCGGTTTAGGGGTACATAGGTAGTTTATGGGTGTTAGTGTACTTTAGAGCACAGTAGTAAAGAGCTTTATGAACCGGCGTTAGCCCAGAAAGCTCTTAACTCCTGGCTTTTTTCTGCGGCTGGAGTCTTGTCGTTAGAGTTCTAACGCTCACTTCAGCCAAGACTCTAAATACCGGCGTTAGAAAGATCCCATTGAAAAGATAGGATACGCAATTGACGTAAGGGGATCTGCGGTATGGAAAAGTCGCGGCTGGAAAGTGAGTGTTAGACCCTTTCCTGACTGACTCTAAATACCAGCGGGCGGCCAAAACCAGCGTTAGGACCCCCTAATGCTGGTTTGGACGGCTAACGCAGAACTCTAAATCTAGGTGTTAGATAAGTATACATCACAATTATTGTTCACAAAGACAATTGTGTCTTTGACCACTAGGTGGCGCATTAGGGATGTTAATATGCATTGTTTGGCACCAGTATGGCTATTTAAACACCTGTATAATCACTTGATACTTAGCTTGACAAAGGGCATATTGTTTGCCTGAAACGTTGCTGTTATTGTTGGAACTCTGTATGCACAAATAAAGCTCAATTTGCACTACTAGCTGGAGAATTTTTTTTTCCACACACACTGTACATGGTACAGATGATACCTGTATAGCAGCAGCAGACAGGCATTGATTGCCACTATGCCCTACTATAGTATATCATTTTAGAATTACACCAGCTCTGCACAAACTGTACCTGGCACTGATGACTCCTGTATAGCAGCAGCAGACAGGCATTGACCACCACTATGAAGATCACCTGAGCTATCCTGCATCACTCTGCAGCCCCTAGGGACTACCCCAGCCCATTCACCCTGGTGGTCAGTAAAAGCAAGCAGAGGCTCCCAGTAAAAAGTGTACCATAACCATTCTACCCTCCTCCACCAGCTTCATGCAAGCCTTCCTCCAAAAGGCAAATAGCAAGAGACCTAACACTTCCTGGGGTAATTGGAGTGAAGGGTTTCCTGAATGTGGAGCCACGGTGCGCAGATGCACACGCTTCATGGAAGACTTGTAGAGTGGAAATGGCCGAGCAGTGGAACTCAAAGCTGCTGGTGTTAGGAGGATTGAGGATGCTAAGCTGGGGTTAGGGCGATACTATAAAGCGCTACCAGGATCCCTTACTTAAAAGTTAAAATCAATGTGGGGTCTCTAAGGGGGAGAAAGAAGCTGGGCTGTACCTATTGGCAAATTTGCACTTTTTAAAAAAAAAGCCAAAAAGAGTTGATTTCACTTTTTTAAGGATCTGCTTTTTTTTATCTGCTTTTTTTTGCACCTGAAATTGCACTAAATGCAACTCTACTATTGAGAAGACAACACTGTGTTTTATGTTTGAACAATTTATGATGTAATTGAATTGCTATATAGTACTCTGTTAAAGGACTTATTGCTCTTACATACCTGTTTTCCAAAATTGCACTATTTACACAAGTATCACTTTGGAAAAATAAGGACTTTATTGCTCTATATATCTGTTTTTTAAAATTGCACTATTTACACAAGTTTCAATTTGGAAAAATAACATTTGCACTATGGAGACAGTAGTGTCTTTTTTTTTTAAACTAAATCAGCTTGAGCACCTTTGGCATAACTGCATTGTTAAATATTTTCTCTCCTCTCCAGTAAAGGTCTATTGCTTCTTATATGGATCTAAAGTTTATAGTATTTATATTATTCTATTCTGGAAGAAGATAGAATTGATCTTGCTAATCTGATCGAGTAAGTCATGTTATAATGGAACTGAGATATATTGCCCCCTTTAAAGGTTTTTATTGCTCTTTATCAGGGGTCAAGTCTAGCAGGAACACATGGGAACAGAGTTCCTGCACTATTTTTGCAGGAGGAGACAGAGAACAGAAACGCTACAGTAAACACTGCTGCTTCTGGTGGGAGGAGCTGGAGAGGGATAGGGAGATCCTCTAGTAATGGGCAGTAACACTTCCTACAATACACTAAGGGCTCCATTTATCATTGCAATTCTCCTACATTTACGCCTATAAATACGCCGGCGTAAATTCTCTCCTATGTATTAAAACAAAATACGACCAAAAAAACTGATTTTCGACCGAAAAATCCGACCACTCTATTCTATCTCGCCAAGGCGCACATGTGCGCTGATTGAAGCTTAAAACAGCGCTTTTTCGGTCGTATTTTCATCAAATCGACTAACAGATCGCCAAATTTCATATTTATCACTATTTTGCGCCATGGGAGAACCTAATATTCTCCTACAATTACGCCCTCCAAAGTTCTCCATATCCACTGAGGAGAACATTTCATTTACTTCATTTTTTGTGAGAGAGAAGATGGAATATTTTCTGCTGTTGTCTGCTATTTCTTTGGCAAGGGCCCGTGAAAATCGTCTTGCTGATGGTAATATGCCCATACGGAGACGCCAAAGAGTGCCTAGAGTTTTTTTACCCCGGTGTGGACTACAGGCATTGTCTGATAAGGAGATAAAGCAAAGATTTCGTATAAATAGGGAGAGTATTATAAATCTTTACTCTCTGATCCAAAATGACATAGACCCTAGGACAAGAAGAACAAGAGCGATACCTGGACTTTTAAAATTATTAGCAGTTTTGCATTTCTTGTCAACTGGTTCATTTCAGGCAGTCTCTAGTGCTGTGGTGGGCATTAGCCAGCCTTCATTTTGCAGGCATCTAAGAATTGTTTTAAAAGCAGTTTTGAAACATCTGAAGAAGTTTATTTTTGTACCCAGTTAAGGCATCTTTTTATCAAGTAGCTGGTATGCCTAATGTTCTTGGTGCAATTGATTGCACACACATAGCTTTAAGACCACCAGCTTTAAGGGAGGAGCAATACAGGAATAGAAAAAGCTTCCATTCACTGAATGTTCAGGCTGTTTGTGATGCCAACCTCAAAATTTGGGCTGTGCGTTCAGGATTTCCAGGTTCCTGCCACGATTACCATATCCTCAAACAATCAGCATTATTTACATCGTTTGAACGTGGAGACATGCCCCATGGTTGGCTATTGGGTGAATTTAACTTCATATTTTTTGTTGTTATTGTTTTTATGTTTAATTTTGGTTTTCAACTTTGAAGGACATAGATTTGTAGTTAGATGTATATACACTTTAGACCTTTTTTTTTGTGAAAATTAATTTTATGGTCTTTTCATTTATGTTATTATTTATTTCATTAATTTCTGTATTGCTAAAAGTGCATATAGATTGTTATTCCAATGTAATAATTATTTTAATTTTTTTATTTGTAGGTGACAGTGGTTATCCGTGTAGGCCTTGGCTTCTGACACCAGTACCATCGCCCCATACACGTGCAGAGATCAAATACAACGAGTCACACCGTAGTACAAGAAGTGCTATCGAGAGAACCTTCGGTGTGTTGAAGATGAGATTTTGTGTGTTGGACAGGTCAGGGGGAGACTTGCAATACTCACCAGAGAAGTGCAATGACATTATTTTAGTATGCTGCATGTTACATAATATTGCAATATCTCAAAGTTAACAAAGATGATTTGTGTCTTGAGGATCAACCAGATGACATCTATGTCCCCCAACAAATATTAAACAGGCACACTACTAGGGCCGGTGTTCAAAATCGTATGGAAATTATTGAGAGATATTTTTCATGTAAGTAATTTTATTTTTTTTGGGTGGGGGTGGGGCAAAGAATTAGTATTATATTTCTGGATTTCTAATTATCTTTTAACATTGTATTACAGAAACCACGGATAACACAGGAGTTGTTTGAAAATTGGACAATAATAATCCTCACTACTGTTATATAATTAGACAGATGAAAAAAAAAAGTTGTGTTTATTTGTTAATAATAAAATTTAGTTTTTATTCTTTTAATAAAAATTTTTTGAACAAACAAACAGCCTTAATTCTTTTTTGTATTTTAAATAACATTTTTATTGTAATAACAAATACTTGAATACTGAAGCATGTAACATTTTTTCAAAAATAACTTAAACTGTAACCAAATTCTAGTGTTTAACTTTTCAACATGAAAACAATTTGAACATTAAAGTGCAAAAACAAGAAATATTAGTAATTAATTATTGAGTAGGAAATCTTCGATTCAAAATTTCTAATTTCTTTTTGGAATAATCCCTCTTAAATTCTGAATCAGCTTTTAAAATTGCATTTCTTTCTTCTTGTAATCTGATCAGTTCTTTAAAAAATGCACTTTGCTCATTCCTGAACCCCAATGCCATGTCTGTGAGGTTTTGTATATCATTTCCCCTGCCTGTGACATCTTCTGGGTTTATCAATTGTTCTGGTCTTTCATCTTCCTCAGAGTCATTGACCATGATATTCTGAGGAGTTTCTAGATTTGGTGGTGTTGGTCCCTCTGATGTTTGTCCCTCAACCTGAGTCTCATCCTCATCTTCTGGACATACAGAATCCTCAACCAGAGGTTCCAAATTGATTTCAACCTGATCTTCTGTATGACATGGAAAATATGTATTATTAATAGGTTACATTCATAAAAAAACAAAAAATTAACATGACAATTAGAAGACAACCTACCCTTGAATAATAATATAGAATTGTCCTGCATGGATTGTAGTAAAGCACGAACACCTACAACAACATAAAAATAATATTAGAATATCAACAGCATCGATTTATACAATCAAAATATACATTAGACCACAAGTTATCATCAGTGCTCATCAGGTTGTTAATTGTTATTAAAATATATAACAACTATTGGTTGTTTTTTACAAATAACTTACTCTCCCCTTCTTCTCTTTGTACTGTGGATGTGGAGGGTTCTTGGTCTTGTGAGGTGAATTCATTTTCCAAAGGTTGATCCTCTTGTGCATCAATCTCCTCTTCCTGAAGTCCCTCATCTTCTTGCTCTAAATAATATAAATATACTTGTATTAAATTTCAATAATTATAGATAAAAACACAATTTCAAATATTTAGATAGATTTAGATAGACAATAGATAGTTATAACACTGACTAGATTACTTTTATTATAGTTCATGCCTCCATTTTCTCCATAATCCTTATTTGCCAAATAAAAATGTAAACTAATCACAATTTTAATATCCAATAGCAGAAATCTACAAAATTAAAGAGATAGTGAGCATATCTACATATACTTTCCATAAAGGAATATCTATTGAATCGAAATAATTACATAATAGATTTCAATAATAAAGATATATAATTTTTCATTCTCTTTTTTTAAATCATGAACAACAAAATTTGGGTGTCGTTTACATTTAACTTACCTCTAAAATCCATAGTGTCTGCTGGGACATCCAGGCCAACCACAACGGCATCACCCATCCGTGCATAAAGCATCTGTTCATAGTCTGTTAATTCGGCCCTATATCCAGGGCCTCCACCGGTTCCTTTGGCAGATTGCTTTTCCCTGCAAACCTTTTTCTTTATGTTTTTTCTAATATCAGTTACTCTCTTCCGACAAGCCTGCACATCCTTAGGAAAACTTCCTTCAGCTGAAACAGATCTACTGATTTGTGTCCAAATTGTTCTCTTTCTCTGTGGGTTTACAGTTCTGGCTTGGTACCCAATGATTTCATTGTAGTGTTCGATAACAGCTTCGACCAAAATACAATTTTGCCGATGAGTGAACATGATACTTCTCCCGCTTTTGGTCTTTCCAGCTTGGGAAGATGCCATTGTAAAAATGAGATACAAAAGAGTGCACAAAATAACTAAAGTGTTGATACAAACTAAATAAAGTTTTCTTTTATAACGGTTTCCAAAAAAGTATCTAAATGTAGTTGATGAAAAGGGGCGTATACTGTATGATGTTCTGGAAAGATCACTATGTCGCAGTTTATTTTTCATATGGAATACCTGGATTTCCATTTTTGTTTTTAATAACAATTTTACATGTAAATAAAGATAATTTGGTTATGAATAACAATATTAAATTTAAATATCATTACATTGTTATATGTATCTTTACTTTTATTTCACCTTATCAATGGATACATGTAACATTTGTTAATGTTGCCAAAAAAATAGTGCTGTTGTGGCGCAGTTCTATACAATGTTTCATTGTTATTAAAATGGATAAAAAAAAACATCAAGTTGTATACTAAAATACGATTTTTGATAATATTTTCCAAAATATGTATCCAAATTGAGTGCTATTTGTAAAAATAGGTATTAGCTTACAAAATTACGCATTTAAAAAAACAAAATTAGTCCCGTCAGTGAGTAGAGATTGAATAATATTTAGAAAATGCCACGATCCAAGAAGTTCTCTATTGGAGAATTATTGATTATTTCTTACACTATGGATAAATATTTTCCAAAAAAAAGGAAAGGGATTTTCACTTTGGACCAGGACACAAGAAACCGAATTCTCTGTGAAATGGTGCGAAGAGTAAGGAGAGTCTCTGGGCAAAAACGAACGAGGAAACAATGTCTGAAAAGATATAACGACTTGTACCGGAGGCAATCTAAAATGCGCACTTTGATAAAGAGTTATCTTAAAAAATGTAAGCAATATAGATATAAATATAGTTTAATTATATAATCTTAAGTTTTAAAAATGTATAGTTTTTAATTGGAATATTTTCAATAAGATAAACAAGTTAAACAATAATAGGATTAAAAGATTACCATTGCCTGCAGATAAAGTGTGAATGAATCAAGTTTTTATAGGATTTTCAGACAAAGTTTTTGTGTGTTTGGATTTTTAAGAATATATTTTCAAAAATTTTGTATTTTATATTATTTAATAGTCAAAAGAAGAAGAGCTCCAAGGTACCTTCTTCCCATTGATACCAATTCTAGTTCTGAAGGGGAATCAGACCCATTGCCCACAGTTTTTATGGATAAAGATAGGACTCAAGACACAGGTATAAAAAATGTAACTGTAATTTCGAGAAAAAAAAAAATTCAAAGCCAGGTATTAAAGTAAATTTATCTTTTAACTTTTTTTATAATGCTATAGATAATAGCACTCCAAATAATAATCCAATGGATGAGCAAGGACAAGAAGATATGGATAACATTGAAGGTAATTTAAAAAACAATTCTTTGACATTTCTTTAACATATATATTTTATAAATATAAATTTATTTGTAATAATAATTTTAGGACATGTAGAGCCTACAGAGTCAGAAATTGAGGATACTATGCATAGTTGGCAAGATGAAGAACATTTGGAACAAGAGGACGAGGAGGGCCATGAAGAAGATGAGGTTCATCAAGGAACATCAGGTGATTTTTTTATTTATTTTTTAATGGTGATATATCTATTCTACAAACATTATATTTATATATATATATATATATATATATATATATATATATATATATATATATAAAACAATAGATATGTATGCATATATATATATATATACACATATATATATATATCAATTTTATTAATATGTGTATATATATTTTTTAAATACACAAATATATATATATATAAAAACACAAACACACATATTTTTTTATATATATCAATATATATATATATATATATATAGATAGATATATTAATATATATATATCGACAGATAGATATATGTATATAGATCAAAAAAGACAGATTTAAATATAGAAATAAAATTAATTGAAAGATAACATAGATAGAGAGAAAAATATAGTGTAAGATAGATATATTTTAAAGTTACATTATCAATACATTGTAATCAAAATTTTGTTTTTTGAAGAAACTCAACAAAATATAAGAAACTTAGAGGTGCACGATGAAGACTCTCAGTCACCTCAATATTATAACTGGGGTAAGTGTTATAGCATTTATGAATAAATATATGTTATTGCTGTTGGTAATTCCATTGACAGATATTTTTTTTACTCTCATGTCTATAAATGCTATTCAAAAGAATCAAAATATATGTTTAATAGAAATATATATATATATTATTTTTTAGTTCCGGATGATGAAAAAATTGTAATAAGCAAAAAAGAGCTCCTTGAAGTCCTGCTTAAAGCTGAAACTGGACTGATAAGCAGTTACTCAGCAGTCAGGAAAATGAGGCTGAAATATGAAAAAATTTTACTTTTTCATTTATGTGTTATTAAAAAATTTATGAATGTGCTAGCAACATTTTTTTTAATTTTATTTTATATACAGAATAAATGCATATATTATTTAACAAATATAAACAATTGTCGTTATTGTGTAATATATTGAAACATCTTATCAATGAAAGGGTAAGATTAGGTCAATGTAAGATGTTAATTTGAAAAGAATAGTAGTGAAATGTCTAGAGGGGTTGTGTAAAGTAGGTAGAGAAAAACAAATTAGTTGGTAAAGATAAAAGACGTGTTGAAAATCAAAAGGAATAATAGTTAAAGGTCTGCATGGGGTGTCTAAAATAGCTAAACAAAAGACAAAAAAACAAGACTTTGTAAGACATGTGCTAAAATAACGTAGAATAATAGTAAAAGGTCTGTATGGGGTGTCTAAAGTAGATAAACCAAAAAATAAGGACTTTGTAATATGTGAGACGTGTTAAAATAACGTGGAATAATAGTATGGGCTCCATTTATCATGATAAATGGAGGCCTAAAAGGTCTGTATGGGGTGTGTAATGTAGAGAAACCAAAACACATGACTTTGTAATAAGTAAGACATGTGTTAAAAAATAACGTTGAATAGTAGAAAAAGGTCTGCATGCGGTGTGTTAAGTAGATAAACCAAAAAAAATTACTTTGTAATATGTAAGCCATCTGTTAAAAATAACGTGGAATAGTAGTAAAAGGTTGTGGTTTGTAAAAAAAACACAAAAAGAATAATAATATAGAAATTTGTTCAATTCATATTACAAATATAAATGTTTATATAACATTAAATTACAACAATTATATAACATTAATAAAAAGAATGGCTATATCCAGTAATAAAAAAGGAAAATACCAAAAATATGCGCTTTTTTACGATGATGGAATGGTAAATATAGTCGAGATTTATCATTAACACGCCGCATCTCGACTTTGGAAAAAAGCGGTATAATACGACCAGTTTTTTGATAAATATTGGCGCACAAGTGCGCCTCACAGAGGGCGAGCTGCGGAGAACTTCTTGGAGAACTGAAAGTCGGATTTCTCCAAACAATGATAAATGGAGCCCAGTATGCAAGCCTGTCAGCAGTCCTGCTGTATGATTACCTAGCACTGTGTAGAACATATGGTGCTTACATTTCTGTGTGGCTTGCTCTGGGGTTATTTAGCTCCCCACAGCAGAAATAGGACTACTGCCCCTTAAGTGAGTGAGACAGAGGAGGAGTCTGGAGTTGCTGTCAGACATTGATGTCACAGCCCACCCTGGAAAGGAAGGAGAGGGGAGGAAGGAGGGTGAAAGGAACTGAAGCTAAGCTGGCTATGCACCATGTGAGTTAAAAACAAAGTATTTTCACCCTGGATCTTGACATTAAACAGGCATTCATGTGTGTCTAGTTTAGTTATTTTAAAGTTGTTTTAAAAAAAGGTTCAGTGTTTCACCAAAGAAAAAATGTTCTCATCAAGCAGGGAAGAGTCATGTCCTTCCTGCTTTCTCTCTGATTGGAATTTATTTTAGTTCTTCCAGAGATAACTGGAATTAGGTTTGCAAGGAAAATACATGTGTACACACAAAGGAAATTAGTCCTTGCAATTAATGATGTTGTGAAACATCTTGAAGTAGGATAAGCCCAATTACTTTATTTTATACACCAATAGTATGTTCAGTCTGTTTATCTATGTTGGTGTCTGTATGTCCATCAATTTATGGTCAGCAGGCCAGATTCTCTGCAGAATGCTGACCTGTGCAAGATAATGTATTTGGTGCAGATTCAACCTTACCAGTTTCATACCAAAGTACAAGGTGACCTGTTTTGCTTTCAATGTTACTGTGCCCTCATGACTCCTGCTTCCTCTGCAAGTATTACTTGCTTCACATTTACTTTTTATACGTTTTAATGGTAAAAGAAAATGAAACTCAGATGCCGTGTGACCACAATTTTTCTTTAAATCACATTATCATTGTTTTTTACTGCAGAGTGAGTGCACACATGAACCTTATCAAGATCATGATATCGGATGTTTACATTGCAGAGCCTTACACATCCTAAGAGCCAGGGAGTAACTTCTCCTAAAAATTTAATAAAGCTCTTGGCTTTTTGGATTATTCATCATAATCTATATACAAATGCCCCTTCATGTGTTCTAAAAAGTGTGTCTTGCTTCTATAAATAAAAATCTCACACCTGCCATGTAAAAATGTAACCATGGGTGTCCATCCTCAGGCCCAAAGGCAACCATTCAGCCCATCATTGGTTTTAATTTGCTTTCATTAACCGGAGTGTTTAGATTATATATATATAAATACAGTGTGTATGTATGTAAGTGTGAGTGAGTTTATAAAACAATATTAATTCTGAGGGGGGGGGGGGGGTAGAAGTTTTCGTGAGTTCCCACACTTTTTTTTTTTTGTAGGACTTGACCCCTGCTCTTTATATCTGGACTAAAAATCTGCAATATTTGCCAACAAATACATCTGCACTGTGAGATCAGGAACCCTTATATCTGGCTTTTAAATTCTGGACTGTCCCTAAAAACAAATATGGACGTCTGATCACTTTACATAAGCAACACTAGTAATGCTTTTATTACAGAGTGATGCTGTTATTTAAAGGGACATAATACTCTAATGCTAAATCACTTGAAACTGATGCAGTATAACTGTAAAAAGCTGACAGGAAAATATCACCTGAGCATCTCTATGTAAAAAGGAAGATATTTTACCTTACAATTTCCTCAGCTCACCATAGTAAGGCCTCGCTTCCATTGAGTCGTTAAAAATGGAGCCGTAAGCTACCGAAGCGGCCGACAGCTAAAAGTAATTTACGGCTCCATTTTAGTACCAGGTTTCCATCAAAATATTTTGCGGATAGCGTGCAGTCGCTCTTTTCGTGTAGCTGTAAGTTAACGTTGTGTTAACGCTTCCATCTGATGTCAGATTTCTTGAAAATCAATTAGTTGCTAAGGTAACCCGACCTTACGCTATAGAATTTATGTTTAACGTCCGTGCTCCTTACCGGTGATCACCTCCCAAGAAAAATAAAGATACACTTATCCATATTTTTAATAATCAAATACTATTTTTTAATATAATTATATTTACCACTTCATAAATATAAGTAATATGTATTGCTGCCCTAGGCATAGGTCTAGTTTGCATTCTGTAGATATGTTCTTGCATATATTATTATATTTAAATATATACTGATATTTCTATTAGAATATAAGTTCAACTATTTCTATACATGAGACAACAATAAATATTACTTATAACAATTTATTTCTACATTAAAACACTTGCAATATTTGCAAGTTTTATAATTTCAATAGAAAATAGGTCTCAAAAAGCACAATTTTCCTCTTTTACACCTAGTTGAGCTGGGTGTAATATTTCTCAATGTATCGACAGCCTCCGACAGTATAATAACGGTTTGCGCTTTCATTGGAAACCTGGTATAATTTATCGATTATTGGCTTCTATTACTTTCTATGGGACACAAAGATTTTTTTGGCAGCCGGAGTCCAGCTGCTGATATTGAGGTATAACGCGCCATTGGAAACAGTCGATAAACGATATTGCTTTCGACAGCATATTTAACGGTTTGCAAGTGCACGCAAACTGAATTACGACTCAATGGAAGCGAGCCCTAAGTTCTGTGTAAAAAGTTATACTCGGCTGCAGCCCAGCTGCAAGTAAAAAATAAAATAAAAAAATAAATGAAGAAATGAACAGCACCCAATCAGCATCAGCATTGCTGAAGTCATGGACTCTTTTACTGTGATCTCATGAGATTTGACTTAACTCTCATGAGATTTCATAGTAAACTTCCTTACACTACTGAATAGGGAAATAAGATGAGTGTGCACGAAAGCTCGCTCCTTCCGCTGTCCCGGGACAGACATACTGATTTGTTGCTTAGAAGTCCTTTACAATGGGATGTGGCTACTGAGAAACTTTTGAGGTAAAATATCTTTCTTTTTTACATAGAGATATTCAGGTGATTTTTTCTAGTCAGCTTTTTACAGCCATACTGCATCACTTTCAAGTGTTTAAACATTTGGGTATTATGGCCCTTTAATATTTTTGCATATTGTAAGCAGTTGATTATCTATTCATAAAGAGTGTGTCTAGCATTTGCTTTAAAGGGACATGAAACCCAATATTTTTATTTTATGGTTCAGATAGAAAATATTATTTTAACCAACTTGGAATTTACTTCTATTATCTAATTAGCTTCATTATCTTGGTATCCTTTGTTGAAGAAGCAGCAATTCAATATTGGGAGCTAGCTAAACACATCTGGTGAACCAGTAACATGAGCCATATATGTAAAACCACCAATCATCAGCTCCTGAGCCTACATAGGTATCTTTTTCAACCAAGGAAACCAAGAGAACAAATTGAGTAAATTGAAAAGTTGTTTAAAATCACATGCTCTATCTAAATCAAGAAAGTAAAAAAATGGGTTTCATGTCCCTTTAAGGAGTTTTTGTGTCAGTTTCTTTTTAACTGTTTTTTGTTGTTGCTTCCCCTACAATCCCCTACAATCCATCAACTTGCAAACTCATCTCCAGCTGTAAACCATTTCCACCCCAGGAACCACAAATGCAAATGTGAGGATTGCTCTTATTTCTTTGTTCTGCAATAAACTAGTTAATTCAAAGAGGTTTGTACTCCTGGTTTGTACTCCTGGTGTGACTCTATGCCAAGTCCATACTGCAAGGATGTTGCAAATTGTTTAGTAACATTTATTACTATAGAATTACACACTTGTTACATTTGTTTCTATGTTCTGATTTTAGCTTATTTTAGAAATATAAAACTATTGCTTTTACTGGCTTGTGGTGTATAACTTTTTTTGGTTCACCTCCTAATGTCTTTTTAACCTTTAGCTATTTAGCGCTCCTAAACTCAAGTATTCTCACAGACAGTGACAGAAGCCGTGCACACTCACAGATCAGTGATATTGCCCACTATTTTACAGTTGTAAAATTTTCTTGGAATTAGTGTGCATGATACAGCATGTGAGCCCTTCATTTTTGCAGCTGCTGCATTGATATATATTATTGTTGAGGGCTTTTTAAAATATATTTTGTGTAACTGTAAAACTGTGTAAAAAAAATATAAAGCATACACAATGTATCATGCACACTAACTCCAAGAATATTGTACAGAGCATAATATTATTGATCTGTGAGCGTGCACTTTAAAAATGTTCTTGCTAGCGGTGACTCCCCGATAAGAACTGAAGAAAAGAAGATGCAGAGCTGAGGCTCTGGAAGTGGCCACAGAATTCTGCTTCCGCAAAGATGGCCCCCCTGGTGCGAGGAGCCGGGACAAAGGGCCCAACGTCGGATCAAGATTTTACAATGGTGAGTACAACTTTTGGGGTTAGCTAGGGTTTTTGCGGTTGTTTTTATTTTATTTTTAAGAATAGGCCTTTTTATTTTTACTTTTCTTTTCTAGGATAGATTTTTTAGGAAAATGTTGTTATTTTGTGGTGGGAGGGGTTACTTGTATTGTAGGGGGGGTTATTTTTTTATGTAAAAGAGCTGAAATCACTTTAGGACAATGCCAAACAATAGGCCCTTTTAAGGGCTATTGTAATTTATTTTAGTGTTGGGGTTTAGTTTTTTTGTTGTTTTGGGTGGGTTTATTATTTTATGGGGCATGTAGATTAGTGTTAGGTATAAGAGTGTGTTTTTTATTTTGAATACAGTAGTTTATTATTTTATGTAACTTAGATTTTTATATTTTTATTGTAACTTAGGGGCGTTTAGGTGTCAGTGTAGTTCTAGTTTGCATTGGGAGGTGGCGTTTTAGGCTTTAATCTTCTAATCAACACCATACTTGTATGGGGGTTGATTAGGTGATTATTGATGGTTACCATTTTGATGGTTACCATTTAGTAGGCCTTAATCTCCTAACCATCCCCATACCTGTATGGGGGTTGATTATGTGATTATTGATGGTTACCATTTAGTAGGCCTTAATCTCAACTACTCATACCTGTATGGAGGTTGATTAGTTGATTATTACCATTTAGTAGGCCTTAGTCTCCTAACCACCCCATACCTGTATGGGGATTGATAAGGTAATTATTAATGGTTACCATTTAGTAGGCCTTAATCTCTTAACCACCCCCATACCTGTATGGGGGCTGATTAGGTGATTAGGTTATGGAAGCTTAGGGGTTATGGTTAATAGTGCATTTATCTACTATTTTTAAAATATTATGCATTCTTATGTATGATGCATATTATTTGAACTGTTGTATATACATTAATATGTATTTTTTTTCTCTTGTTATGTTTTTTATTGTAAACATAAATATATATATTAAAATGTATATTTATGTTACAAAAAGCATTAGTATTACAATTGTTTTATTACATAACAGGCATGCAGTGATGTAATACTATAATTATAATGCAACTGTTTTTATAACATAAATATCTATTTTACAGATTTATTTATATTTAAAATAACAAACGCACCAAGCAAGAATATCTACATTGTAATTTATATATATACAATACTTAAACTAATATGCATTATAAATGACCATACATTTTATTTCAAAGATTGTAGATATAATGTAGTCAGGCCTTGCATTGATACTCAATTTTTAAACTGTTATGCATGTCTATTGCATAATGCTTTAAGTATTGCATACACATTAAAATGTATTTATGTTAACTTGTTGGGGCCGATTTATCAAGCTCCATACGGAGCTTGATGCCCCTGTTTCTGCGTGAGCCTTCAGGCTCCCGGAAACAGCAGTTATGAAGCAGCGGTCTGAGGCCACGGACAGAAATCAACCTGATCGAATACGATCGGGTTGATTGACACCCCCTGCTAGTGGCCGATTTTCTGCAAATCTGCAGGGGGTGGCATTGCGCAAGCAGTTCCTAAGAACTGCTGGTGCAATTAAAAATGCCTAAGAAGTTAATATCTAACACAATAATAATGATATGAAAGTGCAGTTAATATAAAAAGTTTAATACAAATCAATTATACAAAATAAAAATGGATGCCGGCATCAGTAATATAAAAACAATTGAATGCAATTTTATACAAATGTATCGAAATGTTTAAAAACCATTCTTAAGAGACAGATTGACAAAGGTTATATTTTAAACTCTAAGGAGAGACAACCACAAAAAACAAAACTAGAAGATTTACTAAAAAAAGCTAATGAAAAAGGAATACTAAATAATTCAGAATTAGAATTTATAACCATAACACATCCGAAGACACCGACATTTTACTTTCTACCAAAGATCCATAAACATTTACTAAAACCCCCAGGACGCCCCATTATTTCAGGAATAGAGTCACTTACATCAAATCTTTCTCAATACATAGACTTTTTTCTGCAGGCATATGTTAGTAAATTACCAGCATATTTACGAGATTCCACACAATTTTTAAATCAAATTGAAAATATAGAATGGCAAGAAAATTTCACCCTGGTCACGTGCGATGTGAGTTCACTCTATACAAACATATCACATAATATAGGGTTAGAAGCGATACAAACATACTTAGATAGAGATAAAGAGCTTCCCATTCTACAAAATAAATTCATCCTTGACTGTATCAATTTCATTCTTCATAACAATAGTTTTCTTTTCAAAAATGACATCTTTTTACAAATAAAGGGGACTGCAATGGGCACAAGGTTCACCCCCAGTTACGCTAACTTATTCATGGGACTATTTGAAGAACTAACTATATATAATAGCCCATGGGGGGCGAACCTTGTGCACTATTGCAGATATATAGATGACATATTTATAATATGGCAAGGAGATATTGAACTCCTAGAATCATTTATAGAAGATATTAACTCAAATGACATGGGTATTTCATTTTCTCATGAATACAGTAAACAAAAAATTAATTTTTTGGATATTGAATTGAATATTATATCTAACAAAATTCATACTCAAACCTATTTTAAAAGCACAGATGCTAATAACTACATCCATTATGAAAGCTGTCATCTAGATTTATGGAAATCAAATATACCTAAATGGCAGTTCATGAGAATCAAAAAGAACTGCTCAAATATAGACAATTATAAGTCCCAATCTCAAATACTAACTAAAAAAATCATAGAAAAAGGATATAATCCAAAAGCAATAGAGAAAACTAAACTAAAGGTAGAACAATTAGATAGAAATACATTACTAAAACCAAAAAACAGAAAGAAAAATGATGACTTCAATACAGACAATTTATTCATTCCATTCATAACGGAATATAGCACCCAACATATGGAAATTAAAAGAATTCTTAAAAAATACTGCCATCTAATAAAAGAAGATAGAATATTAGGTGGAAAAGTTAAAGCCCAGCCAGATATAATTTTTTAAAAAGCCAAAAACCTTAAAAGTTTATTGTCGCCTAGTGAATTCAAGGAAACAAAAATAGTAAAGGATAGAGACCTTAGAGGTAACGAATTGAGAGGCTATTTTCCCTGTAACACATGCAAAGCATGTAAATACAGCACAAAAATTAAAGAAATTAATTCTTCAAATAACCAATATACTGCTAAAATCACACAAACCCTAAGATGTGCAGACAAGAACATAGTGTATTGTATAAAATGTTCTTGTAATCTATTATATTTTGGACAGACTAGTAGAATATTACCTGACCGAATAAGGAACATATCCAAAAATTGAACACGGATCGGAAGACACTAAACTTTACTCTCATTTCAAAGAAATACATTCAGGGAACCTTAAAGATTTTAAATATTGGGGGATAAAAAAACTTAATCTAGGAATTAGAGGGGGTAACATCACGACATTATTATGCAAAAGAGAAGCAGAATATATTTTTAATTTTAAAACACTTTACCCCTCTGGATTGAATTCAGAACTAGATCTGAATTGTCTATTCTAATAAACAGGTAAAAAATAGTTATAGAGTAGCAATCAATATCCACTATACTATATAACCCCTCTAAGATATGTTATTTTATAGAACTTATACAGTGTATATGGGCAAATATAATACATGTGCATAAATTTATAATTTATTTAATTTTAATAAATTAATTTTTAATAAATCAATGTTAATTTTTTATTTATTTATTTATTATATTTTTTTGTTTATATACAAATTAATATTATTTTAAATTAAGAAGGCTACATGAGTATCTCTATCCATTTTTGATTATTCTAATGATTTTAAAATAAAAATCACATTATTTTTTATATATAACTTTTTCTATACATTTTTCTATGGATTTAGTTATATAGATTTGGCATTTTTTATATATATAATTTTTTATATGTATTTAGCATTTTTCTATATATATAAGCATTTTTTGATCAGCAAATACACTAACTGATGAATCTCATAGGCAATATTATATTACATATAGATTATATTACATATATATTATTTCACTTATTTATGTCGCACTAACTTCACTTTAGACACAAAGAGTTAAATATACACGGACGGTAGCGCTAATCATTACAGGGATTCAAGTTGCAAATAAATATTATAAACTATAAGGTTAATATGAAAATGTTTCTTTCTTTGCTTTCTATGTAAGAATAATCACTTTATTTAATCATGATAAGCTATTACAAATGTATCTAACAAAAAATATAAGATTTACACAATTTAATGATCCAACATTTATCAATCAAAGGACCACCAATCAGAACAAAGCTGAACATTCTTAAACCAGGTGATTCCTCCAGGTGAGCATCTTGATAAAGGCCCAAGCGGCTGAAACGCGTAGATATTTGCTCACTCTCTGGAAACGTTATTACTTTTGGATATCTTCATTAAAGTCGGATATAGTGCAGTAGGTTGGGTACTTTGAACTAAACATAAGCTTGTGCAGTTCTATAAGTGTAATCCCTAACCCATGATCTGATCACTTTCCTTCTTACACCTTAACGCTGTGAACAAAAGACAGCGGTGACTTAGCAAACATTCCATCGTTCTCCAACTTTGCTCCGGAACCACTTGGAGTTAACCTTACATAACGGAGAACTTTCATACAGAAATACCAGGATTTCACAACCGCGCTGACACTCTAAACAGCTTTTGAACCATTACAAACCAGAAAGCCAGTATAGGAGTATACATCCAACTTCAGGACACGGACACCTAACCGCATTGAAAGTTACGGGCGGAACTTTGATCTATTTACTATAAAAGAACTGCCGATAAACAGAGACTGTCTCTAAAATAAGAGACCCTAATCAACATAAACACTGAGAGTCCCGGTCCATATACACAAGTTATCAGTGTATTAAGGTAAACTCATGCAAGTATATATTACCTAAACACAAGGTGATTATCACTATTCTCTCCTTAGAGTTTAAAATATAACCTTTGTCAATCTGTCTCTTAAGAATGGTTTTTAAACATTTCGATACATTTGTATAAAATTGCATTCAATTGTTTTTATATTACTGATGCCGGCATCCATTTTTATTTTGTATAATTGATTTGCATTAAACTTTTTATATTAACTGCACTTTCATATCATTATTATTGTGTTAGATATTAACTTCTTAGATAAACTCTCTATAAGAAATAATTTATTTTACACTCTTTTAAGCTTTAGTTAGCGCAAACCCTAACACACCTATTTTCACTATAACTTCTATGACTAGTCAGGAGGTCTAATCATACTATTGGGTTTAGTTTAAGAGTTCACTGAGTGTAGCATCTTTAAATACTAACACACGCAATTAAAAATGCCGACAGCGAATGCTGTTGGCATTTATCAATGTGCAGCGGACAGGATACACTACATCATTTTAAATATTGAATATTTATGTGTAGGGCCTTAGCTTCTAGAGTTAGTTTTAAGTTATGACAGTTTAGGGGTCAATGTTTAAATAACATTCCTTAGTCATGTAAAATGCATATTGTTTAAAGTATTGTATATATCTATAGAGTAAAAGGTATTTAATTATGCTTTCTATTATTTTAAACATAAAATATATTTTCAAATATATATTTATGTTTGAAATAATAGCAAGCAAACATTAAATACCTTTTAAGATATCTACAATACTTTGAATAATCTACAAAATGACAATGCATATTGTTTCAAGGAGATCTGGTAAATGCCATAGGGCTGGCAAAACTTTGCCGGCCTAGCCGGGCTCCTGGAACTCAGTGCCAGACCAGAAATGAGCCCTGGTCTGCCACTTCTTAAAATCGTTGCCGATCAAGAAGGGTGCAGGGTATCAAGTCGCCCTTTTAGTATGTTGTCTGCGATTTGATGAGGCATCTAGGGATACCACTTGTTTGGGGGTGCTACCTTCTGAGAGCTTCGTAGTTATAATAGGGAGGTTTATTATTTAGTATAGTTTATTATAGTGAGTTATTTTTCTGACAGTAGGCAGTATGTGGGAGTTAGCTGGGGCATTCCAGGAGAGTGTTGGTTAGACATTACAGAAGTATATGCAGTATTAGGGACTTAGCTGGACATTCTGGGGTGCGTAGGTTAGACATCATAAAGGTGGTCAGGGGGAGTTTGCTGGGCGGTGCAGGGGGAGTGTAGGTTAGCTTTGACGTAGGTGTAGGTGGTCAGTGGGAGTGTAGGTTGGGCGTGACGTAGATATAGGCGTTCAGGGTGAGTTGGCGGGGCGTGCTAGTGGCAGTAGGCTGCACTTTGATTCGGACACATCAACACAAGATCGATATGTTCGAATCAGTGAAGTGCAGGTTGCGAGGAGGGTAGCGGCCATATTTGTCTCGCCAGCTATCAGCTGTCAAGACTACATTGCCTGAGGTAGTTAGAGTAGGTATAGTTAAACTTAGATCACGCAGGAAATATTTGGAGTGTGTTCAAATAGGGCCCTCCCCCGGCCGCAGAAAAATGCCCACGAGCGGCAATGTCGGCAATGTGGGTGGTGACGTTACTTCTATGGGAGAGATTTTGCCGCTCGCCGGCATTGCTCGGACACGCCTCTTTTCTTTGAATATCTTGACAGAGGCCGACGAGACCAGTGAGGCACTTTTTTTGACAGCCTGTCAATGCTTTAAATATCAGTGCCGGTATCTTTTGTTGAAAAGCAGGGATGTAAGCTCAGGAATGTGCACGTGTCTGTATATGGCACAATAGAAGAAAATTGGAAACATTTTTTTTTTTAATTGTATGCTCTAAATCACAAAATAAATTTTTGGGTTTCATATCCCTTTAACCATCCAGATTGTGCGTTATTGTTTGTGTCAAGCATAAGATAATAAACCCTGCTCTATTTGTAAGCTAACCATATATGAGAAACTTAATTTTGAGTTTAATGTACCTTGAAATTTGTTAGGAATCTATATGTAAGTGGGCACTAGAATCTTTTTTCCCTTTAAAAATGTAGTTGTCTTGTCCTTGTTTTTATTTTTAAATAATTTTAAATAGTTTGATTTTCATATGTATTATCTATTTTAAAAGTATATTTGTTTGGTTATCTGAAATAACAGATGTTATTCTCAAAACTTGCTTGATCTTTAAAGGAATAGTCTAGTTAAAATTAAACTTTCATTATTCAGATAGAGCATATAATTTTAAGCGACTTTCTAATTTACTCCTACTATCAATTTTTCTTCATTCTCTTGGTATCTTTATTTGAAAATGCAAGAATGTAAGCTTAGGAGCCGGCCCATTTTTAGTTAAAAGTGCCTTTACATAGCGGTCCTTGTGTTCCCAGTAAGTATATATGTATATGCTTACATACATATATATTTATGTGTTAATATGTGTATATACACTCATGTCTCATGGCATGAGAACAAGGCTCCCGTTGGAGCCTATGGAAGCATTCACATTGCGGGCCACCTCATATACCAGCGCACAATTGCGTGCGCTGGTATTACGAGTGGAGTGCAAATATTGTGTTTGCGAAACAAAATTTTGTCCTCCACTTGTAATCTGGCCCTTAATAGACTACAGTATAGTGTAGATATAACTTTTATTTGCACTAGGAAACAAAAACATTTGTGTGACTTGATTTTATTGCAATATCCGCTTTATTGTGGTGGAGGCAGCCGCGGCAACATAAATATTTTCACTGACGCTTCAGGCAGATCCACCTCTGCACCTCCCGCTCTCAGCGCCCCCCTACTGGGGCGATCTAAAGCAGCTGCCTATACTGCCTTACACATGCGCTGGCCCTGGCAGTAGTCATGAACCAAACCTGCAATATCTCCGAGGTACACCTGTATTCGTTTTTGCAAAAATTAGGGGAGACTGGTTTAAAGAGGATTTTTAACAATTTATTTGCTTTTTAAGGTTTTGAAAGTATTGTTGTGATGCTGCTATCATTCACAGTGGAATGTATTCTCTATGCTGAGAAGTAAACAGTTACGAGAAAGATATGGTTCCTTTGATTATAATAGAGTGACTTACAATTCAGGGGTTTCGTGAATGATGGGTACAAATCTTTAAAAAAGAATTTCTTATTAAAATATAATAAGCACTTTCTGCAATGCATATGTCACTCATACCAATGCAAACCATTTCACCTGCCAACCAACAACATATATTTAGAGTTCATATTTTCCATAGCAAAAAGAACAGAACAGAACAGAAAAGACAAGGTTACCTTAGCTCACACTGAAGAATACAATAAGGTTTCTACTTCGGTAAGCACATTTGACATCCCTTGTTCTGCTAATTGGATTCCATGCTGTGACCTAAATGACCAACTTGTGGCAATATAATAAAAATATATTTTTTTTCTACATAGAAAGGACGATAAACTTCAATAAATACTGTGTAGTAACTTGCAGATAATTCACAATAAAAGCTTTTCTAGAAGACTTGGGAAATCTTAGTTGACATTATTACTCTCTAGGTACAGTTTTTTTTTATTAAACCTTTTTCTTACTTGAAAATAATGTAAAGGAAGATATAGCAAGTAGCAGAAACCACACAACACGATAAAGTATTTTATAGTGCTTTGTAAAACCACTTTATAATATACTAGGCGATAAGCCTGCCGATAGGCAGTCTATTTAAAAAACTACAACCCCCAATGCTAAAATTACAAAAAATAAGAAATGTAAAATTACAGAAAAATATAAACAGCTAATAAAGCTATCCAAAATAAAAAATGTAAACGTAAACTAATACCCATTACCCCCCAAAATAAAAACACCCACTAATCTAATACTAAGCTACCAATAGCCCTTAAAAGGGCTTTTGTAGGGCATTGCCTTAAGTTAAACAGCTCTTTTACCTAAACAAATGACCAATTACCCCCTAACAGTAAAAAACCCAACCCACCAAACCTCCCAAAATAAAAAATACTAACACTAAAAAACCCTAAACTACCAATTGCCCCTAAAGGGGCATTTGTATGGGCATTGCCCTTAAAAGGGCATTCAGCTCTCTTACTGCCCTTAAAAAGGGCAATCAGCTCTTTTCCAGCCCATTAAATCCCCAATCTAAAAAATAAACCCCCCCAAAAAATCCTAACACTAAGCCCCAAATAGATACTCACCGTTCCTGAAGTCCGGTGGAGAAGGTCTTCTTTCAGGCGGCTCCATCATCTATCTTCATTCGGAGCAAAGGCGGCGTGAGTGAAGGTGCGGAGCTGTGGATACTCAGCGGCGGTCCTCACCGGCGGCACGGAGTGGAGGTGCGGTGCTGTCTTCCCCGAAGCATAGATCCTCACCGGCTGTCCTCAACGACGGCAGTCCTTCGCGTCATGGAGGCTCCTCTTCCTCCGATGTCCATCGTACACTAAAGATTGAATGCAAGGTACCGCAATCAATTTGGGGTACCTTGCATTCCTATTGGCTGAAATTTTAAAATCAGCCAATAGGATTAGAGCTACTGAAATCCTATTGGCTGTTCAAATCAGCCAATAAGATTTCAGTAGCTCTCATCCTATTGGCTGATTTCAAAATTTCAGCCAATAGGAATGCAAAGTACCCCAATAAATATGGGGTACCTTGCATTCACTCTTCAGTGCGCGACGGACGATCGCATGAAGAGGAACCTCCATGCCGCTGAGGACCGCCGCCACCGAGGACCGCTGCAGAGGACCGCCGCTGAGGATCCAGGCATCGGGAAGACAGCTCCGCACCTCTGCTCCATGCCGCCTTTGCTCCGGATGAAGATTGAAGATGATGGAGCCGCCTGGAAGAAGACCTTCTCCACCGGACTTCAAGAACAGTGAGTACCTATTTGGGGCTTAGGTTTAGGCTTTTTTATTTTAGTTTTTTAGGTGTTTTTTAGATTAGAGTTTTTTTGGGTTTGAAAAAGAAATGATTGCCCTTTTAAGGGCAGTAAAAGAGCTGAATGCACTTTTAAGGGCAATGCCCATACAAATGCCCCTTTAGGGGCAATGGATAGTTTAGTTTTTTTTACTGTTAGTTTTTTCTATTTTGGGGGTTTGGTGGGTGGGGGTGTTTTACTGTTAGGGTGGGACTTAGTATTTTTTTAGAGGTAAAAAAGCTGTTTAACTTAGGGCAATGCCCTACAAAAGGCCCTTTTAAGGGCTATTTTATTTTGGGGGACCATAGGGATTAGGTATAATTTTTTTTATGTTTGATAATTTTGTTTATTTTTTTCTGTAATGTTAGACTTTTTTATTTTTTGTAATTTAATGTTATTTTTTTAATTTTAATTGTAATTTAGTAGTAATTGGGGTTAATTAAAGGGACAGTCTACACCAGAATTTTTATTGTTTTAAAAGATAGATAATCCCTTTATTACCCATTCCCCAGTTTTGCATAACCAACACAGTTATAATAATATACTTTTAACCTCTGTGATTATCTTGTATCTAAGCCTCTGCAAACTGCCCCTTTATTTCAGTTCTTTTGACAGACTTGCAGTTTAGCCAATCAGTGCCTGCTCCCAGATAACTTCACGTGCACGAGCACAGGGTTATCTATATGAAATACATGAAATAACACCCTCTAGTGGTGAAAAACTGTTAAAATGCATTCTGAAAAGAGGTGGCCTTCAAGGTCTAAGAAATTAGCATATGAACCTCCTAGGTTAAGCTTTCAACTAAGAATAGCAAGAGAACAAAGCAAAATTGGTGATAAAAGTGAATTGGAAAATTGTTTAAAATTACATGCCCTATCTGAATCATGAAAGTTTATTTTGGCCTAGACTGTCCCTTTAAGGGGGTGTTAGGTTAGGGGGCTTAGTAATTAATGTAGTTATTTGCGTTGTGGGGGGTTTGGCGGTTTAGAGGTTAATAGGTTCATTTGGTTGATTGTGATGTGGGTCTTTGGCGGTTTATAAGTTAATTAGGTTTATTGCGATGTGGGGGGTTGGTGGTTTAAGAGTTAATAGGTCAAATAGGTGTATTGCGATGTGGGGGTTTAGCGGTTTAGGGGTTAATAGGTTTATTAGGTTTATTGCGATGTGGGTGGTTGATGGTTAAGGGGTTAATATTTTAATTATGTTATATGCGGATTAGGGGTTAATTACTTTATTGTTTTGCGATGTGGGGGTTGACGGTTTAGGTGTTTGTTAATACTTTGTGTGGGAGGTTATTTTTTTGTTATACTTTGTGTGGGCGGTTACGTGTTTTTATTTTTATTTCTTGCGGGAAGTTACATGTTTTTTTAGTTATTTCATGCAGGCAGTTGCATGTTTTTTTATGGCTTCGGGTTTGCCTACGCTTCATCCAGGTGGATTCTGAAAATGGCAGGGTGGTGAAAGAATCCACCGAGCTTCGCTGCATCCAGGTGGATTCTTTTGGCTGTGCGCGCAGCCAAAACTTTTTTGTCTGCCTTGCGCAGCCAACATTCCTTTGAGGATGCATGCGCAACTGGCGACACCGACGGACGCATTACAAATGCAATTATAGTATAGATTTTTACTATATTTTTTGTCTGCCTTTCATGTAGTTTGACTTTCAAAAGAGACTGGATTGATTCAGAAATCTGACCCTACAACATTCAAAGCAGTAATTGTTAGATCAGTGCAGGTTCTCATTTACATGCACACACACAAATATAAAATATATTTTGTCCTTAAAGGGATATGAAACCCAACATTTTTCTTTCATGATTCCGATAGAGCTTGCAATTTTAAGAAACTTTTAAAATTTACTCCTATTATCAATTTTTCTTCATTTTCTTTTTATCTTTATTTGAAAAAGTAGGAATGTAAGCTTAGGAGCTGGCCAATTTGTGGTTCAACACCTTCAGTAGCGGCTTGCTGACTGGTGGCTACATTTAGCTACATATAGCCACCAATCAACAAGCGCTACCCAGGTGCTTTACCAAAAATGAGCCGGCTCCTAAGCTTACATTCCTGCTTTTCAAATAAAGATATGAAGAAAATGTGATAATAGGAGTAAATTAATTGCTTAAAATTGCATGCTTTATCTGAATCATGAAATTAAAAAATTGGGTTTCATATCCCTTTAACTGGGCAAAGCAGGGGGATGTCCCTGGACTACAACACACTACTTTCAAACCCTGTTTTGTATATATTCAATTTGTAAAAACAAATATTTTTAAGGGACAGTGTACAGTGTTTTCCCCTTTAATGTATTTTCATTGATCCATTTTACTTGCTAGATTGTATTAAATTATGTTCAAATATTTCCTTTACCTTTATTTTGTCATTTGGAATGACTGATTTTGTCCGCTGTATCCCCATCTTTACGGAAAAAGTATAGTATAGTAGTGGTGATAGAAAGGTTATGTAAACAAGAAGGTTAAGAAAAAAAATCACTCTCCCAGTGTTGGGGGGGTGGTGGATAGAGAGATACTAAAATGTTATTTTTCCATTGTTTTCTCTTTAGGGCCTGATGATTGAAAACTCACCGACTTGCAGAGAAATCACACATAATCTTTGGGGCTTCAGATTAACAGCTCACAAGCAAAAAATTTTACTTTATGTTGAAAGGCTTATTAGATAATCTCGCTAGAGCTGAGAGCTTTAGATTATCAGGCCTTACTGAGGCTTCAATGTTTAAAACATCGACGGACTATCGGGAAACTGCTTTGGCTGCCTCATTGGCATTGCAGCCTAATGGTCAATCGAAATTGATCGAAATTTAAAAAAAGGGGCGTGTCTGAGCAATCCCGACGAGCGGCGATGTCTTTTCCTTAGAAGGCAATGGGAGCGTGACGTCATCACCCACATCGACAACATTGTCGCTTATCAATATTTTAATGCAGGGGGGGCCTATTTGAAGTGTTCTTACACCGCACAGAGAGTGTGCTCACTGAAACTAAAATTTGTTTCAGTTTAGGCATACCTCAAATATTGCTGTGGTGACCTAAGTTTATTTACACCTACACTAACTAGCTTAGGTGATGTTGTCAAACATGGCCGCTACCCTCCTTGCAACCTGCACTTCACTGCTTTAAACATATCGATCTTGTGTTGATGTGTCCAAAGCAAAGTGCAGGCTACTCCCACTAGCAAGCTTCGCTAACTCCCCCTGAACACCTATATTTACATCATGCTTAAACGGGTAGTATACTGTAAAATTGTTTTTCCCTTAATGTGTTTCCAATTACTTTTTTTTACCAGTTGCAGAGTATAAAATGTATGAGAATTAGTTTTTTATGGTTTATTTGTGTATATTTAATAGCTGATTTTGTGTTTTGAAGCCACAACCTAATAAAATGGGCTGAGCTTGTAGGTATAATCAGATCTCATTACTTTATGACATTGTGTACATATACATGCTTATTTATCTTATATCTGTCAATAGACCAAAGACCAATACTTTGAGAGAACAATGGAAAATTAACATTTTTTTACCTTATCTCTTCTATACCCCACTATCTCTTCTATACCCCACTGAGAGTGTAATTTCTTCTGCTGACTATGTTTACACAGCTTATCTATAGCTTGAACCTAAGGCCAGAAACTTTTAAGAATAGGTGGGGTGTCACGCTCGGATGAGCAGGTTCTGGGGTATGGAGCAGGCTTAGGACTGTCTTGAATACTGAAAGGGGCCAGCGGTATGTGCTTCTTTCTGGAATTACCCCTATTAGGCATATTTGAGACACAGACAAGTAAGTAAGTTTATTGCACAAAAACTGAAGACTTGGGGGCTGGAAGCAGGGTAAGTGAGCAGGCGTGCCCACACCAGAACTGGAGTCTGAAGTAATGCCCATGATAGGGCCAGGAACAGACGTGCAAATTTAGGCTTAACACAGGAGGTGCCCAATGGAGGCTGAGGTCGGAGGTGCCCAATGGAGGCCGAGGCAGGAAGTGCCCAATGGAGGCCAAGACTGGAGGTGCCCACTTGTGGCCGAGACTGGATACACTGGTACTGCTGAGACAGGCTGAATACACTGGATACACAGGTACATCTGAGACAGGCTGAAGACACTGGAGACACAGGTACTTCTGAGACAGACAGGAGACACTGGAGACACAGGTACTGCTGTGACAGGCTGGAGACACAGATACTGCTGTGACAGGCTGGAGACACAGATGCTGCTGTGACAGGCTGGAGACACAGATACTGCTGTGACAGGCTGGAGACACAGATACTGCTGTGACAGGCTGGAGACACAGATACTGCTGTGACAGGCTGGAGACACAGATACTGCTGTGACAGGCTGGAGACACAGATACTGCTGTGACAGGCTGGAGACACAGATACTGCTGTGACAGGCTGGAGACACAGATACTGCTGTGACAGGCTGGAGACACAGATACTGCTGTGACAGGCTGGAGACACACATACTGCTGTGACAGGCTGGAGACACAGATACTGTTGTGACAGGCTGGAGACACACATACTGCTGTGACAGGCTGGAGACACACATACTGCTGTGACAGGCTGGAGACACATATACTGCTGTGACAAGCTGGAGACACACATACTGCTGTGACAGGCTGGAGACACAGATACTGCTGTGGCAGGATGGAAACCCAGATACTGCTGTGACAGGCTGGAGACACAGGATACACAGATGTTTGGCAGGGCCCACTGCGGATACCGGAACACTGGTAGCAGAGACTCTATGCAAAACTTGCTGCACATGCAGTATACTGGAACTTGACAGAGTTTGGATGCAAATATGCTTAGCAGCGCTTAGGTACATGTGCTGGATAAAGGAACTTCGTAAGTGTCCTCTGTAGGGTTAGACACTGAAACAGGATCCCAGGGAAGCAGGATGATGCCACAGAAAGCAGAGACAGGCTGGTTCAGAGAGGATAGCCAAGAGACAAGCCAAGGGTCAGATACCTGAGAGAAGTCAGAACAGTCACCAAATCCAGGGAGAATGCAATAGAATAGACAAGGTACAAGGCCAGGTTCGGTAAACAGAAAAGTAGTCCAATCTTTCATCAAAACCAAGGGAGATCCAAAAGGGTAGTCAGAGAACAAGCCAGGTTCAGGAACCAAAAAGGAAATACAGGAAATACAGACAAGGTCAGAGGCACTAACACTGGAACAGGATGAATCCTTATGTCAAAGCAGGAAGTGGATTGTGAAGCAACCTTTTATAGGGGAGCTGATTGCAAAACTACCTGCAGCTGACAAGCAGGTAGAGTCAGAGAGCAATCCTCTGCAGGTAACAGGTCTACAAACATTTCAGGCAATTGCAAAGCCCTCTGGTTGGATAAAGGGGAGATCATCATGAACAAATTAAAGGGGAGAACATTTTTTACTAAACTTTCCCTTTAATCTATCCTTCCCCTGCTCCGCCTCACTTCCTCCCACTGGCCACCTACGTTACAGCTAACCTAATCTCTCCCAGCACCACTCGACTAACTCCCCCTGACCGCCTACACCTACGTCACACCTAACTTACACCCCCCTGGAACGCCCAGCTAAATCCTTAATACCACCTACACATGTCTAACCTACACTCCCCTGTAATGCCCAGCTAACTGCCTACTGTTAAAAAATAACTAGCTATAATAAACTATACTATAAGTAAAAAACCTCCTTATTATAACTATAAAGCTATGTTGCTAAAGTTATCATTAATGTTTAAATAATGTGTCACAGAGATGTAAAACACCGGCGGCCGACCACCGGTGGACTAGCAAAACCTCCTTGCCCTAGCCGGGCTTCTAAAACTCAGTGCCGGACCGGAACTGAGCCTGGACCGCTGGCGGTGGCCAATCACCGGAGGACACTTCAAATCTGGTACTCCATTCCTCCTAGAAAGGTAGCACCCTGAAACAAGTGGAATCCCTAGGTGCCTGATCAATTTGCCGACAACATACTGAAAGACTGACTTGATCCCTTGCACCCTACTTGATTGACATCCATTTTAAGTAGTGGTGGACCGGGCATCAATTCCGGTCCAGCACTGAGTTCCAGGAGCCCGGATAGGCTGAGGAGGTTTTGCAGGTCCTCCTGCGTTTACCTCATCTCCATGACAAAATATGCATTGTCATGTACAATGTAGATTATTTAAAGTATTGAAGATAACTTAAAAGGAGTTAATTGTGATTATTTCAAACATAAATAGATATTTTAAAATATATGTTTATGCTTAAAATAATATAAAGCAAACATTAAATCCATTTAAAGATATTTGCAATAATTTAAACAATATGCATTGTACATTTAAACATTAATTACTAATCTGCAATAACCTAAAACTAACTGTATAAGATAAGGCCAAAAACATAAATATTCAATATGTAAATGATGCATTGTTATGTACAATGCATAATGTTTAAATATTTGCATATAAATTAAAACGTAATTAATGTTGCTTGTTGTGTTGTATTAATTCTAATTAACGAAAGTATAATTAACATTATAGATCTACATTACTGCATGCCTGTAAGTATATAATTTAAACATACTGACTACTATAACATGAATATATATTAACATATATCTATGTTATCACTAATAAACGCAACAAGCTTACAGAAACACATTTTTAATTTATATGCAATACTTAAACCATTATGCAATATACAAGCACTGTTTAAATATTAAATATCATTTCAAGGCCTAACTACATTATATCTATAATCTTTGAAATAAAATGCATGGTCATGTATAATGAATATTAGTTTAAGAATTGTATATATATATATATATATATATATATATATATATATATATACATTAAAATAATGATATTCTTGCTTGATGCATTTATTATTGTAAATAAAAATATATTTTTAAAATAGAAATGTATGTTATAAAAGACAGTTGCATTATAATTATAGTATCACATAACTGCATGCCTGTTATGAAATAAAACACTTGTAACACTAATGCCTTTTGTATCATGAATATAAATTTAAAAAGATATATTTATATTTAAATAAAAAACACATAAAAAATACATATTAATTGATATTATATTATATAATATTGAAGATACATGCACTATTAACCCCTAAACTGCCTTAACCTTATCACCTAATCAACCCCCATACAGGTATGGGGGGTGTTTTTTTGATGAAGGCATAATAAATAAATAACCATCATTAATCCCCTAATCAACACCCATACAGGTATGGGGAGGTGATTCGTTGATTAAGGCCTACAAAATACTAACTAGCAATAATCACCTAATCAAACCCCATACAGGTATCAGGGTTGGTTAGGAGATTAAAGCCTACAAAATACTAACTGACAATAATCAAGCCTCATATAGGTATAAGGGGTGGTTATGAGATTAAAGCCTACAAAATACTAACTAACAATTATCACCTAATCAACCCCCATACAGGTATTAGGGTTGGTTAGGAGAGTAAAGCCTACAAAATACTAAGTAACAATAATCACCTTATCAACCCCCATACAGGTATCAGGGTTGGTTAGGAGATTAAAGCCTACAAAATACTAACTGACAATAATCAACCCTCATACAGGTATAGGGGGGTGGTTAGAAGATTAAAGCCTACAAAATACTAACTAACAATAATCACCTACCAACCCCCATAGAGGTATCAGGGTTGGTTAGGAGATTAAAGCCTACAAAATACTAACTAAAAATAATCACCTAATCCACCCCCATACATGTATCAGGGTTGGTTAGGAGAATAAAGCCTACAAAATACTAACTGACAATAATCAACCCTCAAACAGGTATAGGGGTGGTTTAGAAATTAGGGTGGTTAGTAGATTAAAGCCTACAAAATACTAACTAAAAATAATCACCCAATCAACACCCAATGTAACTTAGCTTTTTTTTTTGTAACCTAGTGGGGTTAGTTTAGAGGGGGTTTAGTTTAGCGGGGTTAGGTAGAGTAGAGTTAGATTTTTTTTTAATTTCTTATTTTTCTTATATTTATTGAGGTTTAGAAATATGTTACACACATGCAAAACAAGAGCTCACCATTTGTTACAATTATACATGTCACAGAATATAAAGAAATATTGTTGATGAACAGCTCAGACACATTTTCAGAGTACACTAATTAATTATTAAACAGAACTCAAGGGAATAAACCTCTTTTTTTCAAAATAAAATATGGAAAACTCCTCTATATATGGACTTTGTATATAATAATTTTAGATGTGAAGTAGTCAGAGGCGCTAGTGGTTTACCTATGCCACGTTCCCAAAAATCACACTCTTCCCAAGTGTAATAATACAATAGTACAGACAAAAAGATATGAACAGGCGATAAAAAAGCTAAGGTAATTAAGTAATAATTTAGACTTAGATTATGGATACACTCTCTAAATATGTCAAATAAGCAAGTATGACTGAAATATCATAAGTGTGTTCTCTATTTAGTCGTATATATAGGTGAAAAGAATAAGCAAGATTACATAAACATCTAATAACCCGTAAAAAACAATTAGATGATACAAATACATTTTGAATTTTTAAAAAAATCCCACTATGCGGGTTAAACACAAAGTTAAAAGTTCCTCTAAAAAATAGGGACGTCTCCCTTAAAAGGATAACAGTCTTAAGAAGAAGGTACCTTAAAATATAAAAACAATAGATGTCTGTATTGGGACGACTCACTGTGATATAGGGCGTATTTGCAACCTATTAGAAGTCCTTGTTAGTGAAACAATGTGTGTCAGTTTATAGCAGAGTCGTTACTCTGTTAATATAAACTAGCAGCGTAAAGCCTTTGTTTGATTCCGTGCTCGCCCTTGCGTGATTGCCTATCAAGTGACCTGTCTCCACCGTGCGTGTCTGCACTCCCAGGAGTTACACAGGTGTGTAAAATGTAAAGTGTCCACCTTTACACTTTCTCTTGAGTGATCTGAGTTAATGCATCTGTGCAAAGTACAAAGATGTGCAAAGTATGCAAAATGTGCAGTCTTTGGGGCATATCTATCAAGCTCTGTATGGAGCTTGAAGCCCTGTATTTCTGGCGAGCCTTCAGGCTCGTCAGAAACACCAGTTATGAAGCAGTGGTCTAAAGACCCCTGCTCCATAACCTGTCTGCCTGCTCTGAGGATTGCTCTCCGCATTCAGCGAGGTCTGTCGGACATGATCCACAATGTCGGATTATGTCCGACAGGCCTTTCATAAATAGGCCCCTTTATCAGAAGTTCGTAACTTCTTTTTTAGGGGTATATACCATAAAACAGAACAACCTGTCTCCACCGTGCCTGTCTGCACTCCTAGGAGTTACACATGTGTGTGAAATCCAGAGTGTCCTCCTTTTCGCTTGTGTTTGAGTGATCCAAGTTTATGCGTATGTGCAAAGTGCAAAGTTTTGCAGAAGGTGTAGTTTTGTTTAGAAGTTCGTAACCTCTTGTTTTGGAATATTTTCAACGCGTTTCACCCTTAATGGGCTTTATCAGTGCCACTTTGGACCCTAGATAGAGAAAGCTAAAATGAAATAAAAAAGATTACAAATATTATATGAGAATATGCTTATAATAAAAGTGATGAGGAAAATAAAAAATAAGATGAGGGTCAAACCTGGATGACTTAGTAATGGACAAAACAGAAAGTTTGGTGGTTGTTAAGCAAGAGAAAATATAGTATCTGAACTATAACGGAAACAATTAGCCCACTCACCGTCTATAAATTTGCCTATTATATAACTTTGCTTTGTCTAGTAGGTAATCTAGTGGTCATATCCTAGTTTAGGCTAATATAAATATGGACTAGGAGAACTTTTCATTTGAACCTCCAGAGAAATCGAAAAGTTGAGAAGTAGTAATACAAACAGAAGCAGTATCCTAACAATCAAATAGAAAATTACAGATATAGGTACAATAATCTGACATGGATCATAGGATAGACAATTTCTTGTGTGATATATTATGGTATAATGAGTTACGCATATAGGACAATGTTTTACTCTCATCTACTGCCCTGGCCGCTGGCTGCAATGCAAGAGTAGGAATTAGAAGAGGAGAAAAAGTTATATAGCCCCTTTGTGTATGCTTCGAAGTATTTCTCATAGATCCTACATACTTACTAAGTGGTGTAAAAAACAGATCATATTTCTATGGGTAGAACTAAACATTAAAGGAATACTGAACCCACATTTGTTAGAGCATGCACTTTTAAATAACTTTCTAATTTACTTCTATTATCAATGTTTCTTCATTCTCTTGCTATCTTTATTTCAAAAGCAGGAATGTAAGCATAGGAGCCAGACCATTTTTGGTTTAGCACCATGGTAGTGCTTTCTGATTGGTGGCTAAAAGAAAAATTGATAATAGGAGTAAATTAGAAAGTTGCTTAAAATCGCATGCTCTATCTGAATCATGAAAGAAAATATGTGAGTTTCATATCCCTTTAAGGGTCACAATGGACAGTGGAGGGAGTGGGGACAGTCCAGGGGGTAGGCAAAGTGGGATACCAAGGACCACTCAAAGGGCCAGTCCAGGGGGGTCAATGGCCCATTTCAGGGAGAAATCCATGGGATTGTCCACAAAGGGGGAAAAGGGCAGTCTAGGGAAATGTAAAAGGGAAAGTCCATGGGGATTCAAAGAGGAAACCCAAGAGTTAATAAAAGAGAGAATCCAAGGGGGGGGGGGCAAAGAGGGCGACTATTGGGGAGTGAAAGAGGTAGTCCAAAGGGTGTCAAAGAGTGAGTCCTGGGCCAGTTACGGGGATAGCCCAAGGCAAAGTCAAAGCAGTAACAGAGGGGGACAAAGGTTATGGGGGCAGGAAGGAAAAAATAATTAGTGACACCAGACAAGGGACAGAGAAAATAACAATAAAAAATCATATTGAAGAGAATGAAAGGGGTGGTAAAAAGGGAGGGAAACATACAGTCAGATTGCCTAAAACTACACTGCCTACACAGCATTATGCCACAACACAGGCAGAGAAAAATAAGAAAATATGATAGTGAGGTCCAAAAAAATTGGTATGTCACATGGCACACAACAACAACAAATACATTGACAGCCATTTGTGCAAGAGGAGGAGGACACACATAGGACACAAAGACAGCTGACAAACATTCTTCACAAGCTCCTAGAAATATTAGAGAGACCACGCATTTTCTCACAAATAAAATATTGCTTTAAATAAACCTGTATTTTAAAGAGGTTTTATTTGCAATAACTGGTAAAATATTGTCAGGGGTAGGGTGTTTAATGTTGGCACACATCAGGGAACTAGCAAAACATATTCCTGGTGCAGGGAACTCACTTGATGCCTAGTCTTGTTTCCAGTGGCAGTGGTTTTGAGAGCTTGCACCACACACGGACGAGGTGGGTCAGATATTTCCAGTGTCCTGTGGAGGCTTGGCATGGAGGACTTGCCACTTTAGTGAAGTCATCCTTGGCTCCAGGTACATGGGCAGCTTATGCAAAAGTGTGTCCGGAGTGGGAGGATAGATGTGTTCTTTAGGGTAGGGCAGAAGAAGGTGAGTGAGCTATTGGAATTGATTTGGCGTGTGAATGTTAAGGATTTGTCTCCTTCGGTTATTCATAGGAAACTAGCAGTATTAGTGCTTAGATTTAAACTTTTGAGTTTACCAGATGTGACTAAGGTTTTTTGTGTGTATGTCAAGCCATGAAGGGGCTTAAGAAAGGAGGGATCATTGTAGACCTTTTTCATTTTCAGTGCTGAGTCGGTTATTGGATTTGTTGTCTTCTGTATGTGAATCAAATAAAATGATGAGGTTCTTCTTTTTCAAGCTGCTTTTTCATTAGCATTTTTTGATTAGCAGGAGTAGATAGTCCCAAGGGGGGTTGGCTGTGTCGGATGTATCTGTTTTAGCTAGCCAAGTGTTGATATTCTTGAGGTGCAGTAAAACTGATCAGATGGGTAGGGGTAAATTGGTTTTGTTTTTTTTCCTGACTGGTACTGATGTGTGCCTGTGTATGGCTGCGAGACAGTTTTTGGATGTTAGGCCGCCTTTTGGAGGCTTCTTTCTAATTCATAGGGATGGGCGAGCCTTTTTGCAGTATTAGTTTAGTTTTTAGTAGAGCATTGGCCCAGTTGGCCCTGTGTCCATTGAAATTTGGGTCTCATTCCTTCAAGACTAGGGCAGCTACTGAGGCCACAATGTTGGGTTTGAAGAGGGTGCTTAAGAATATTTGCAGGTTGGGATCACAGAGGTATTATTTATATGTTTGTCCTGACTTGCGTGTTTGAATGCTCATTTGTTTATGTTTGTTTTTGCTTGCATTGTAGGTTTTATGATAATTTGGTTTGTTGGGCATTCTTTCGTCTACTGGGCTAGGAGAGCAGTGGTCAGGAAGGAAGATGACCTTCAAATAGGTTTTTACAGTGCAAAGGTTGATTTAAAGTGGTTTGGGATTGGGGGGCTACGTTGGGAGCAGTTATTCCTTTTGGTGGTTGACTAATGTAAGCAATTTCCTCATCCTGATGTGTTGCTGGTACATGCAGGAGGTAATGACTTGGGGTTTATGCCTCAGAAAGAGTTGGTGAGCATGATTAAAAGGGATTTAGGTAGGTTGGTGACATTGTCTCCAGCTATGTGGATTGTTTGGTCTGATATGTTACCTAGGCTGGTTTGGAGGGTAGCTTGGGATCCAGTTAGTTTAGATAAGAGTAGGAAAAAAGTGAATACATTGGTGGTTTTGTTCATGTGAAAAGTAGAAGGCTGTTATTCATCACCCTGATCTTGAGGATGTGGGGCAAGGTGAATTTTATTTGAAGGATGGGGTGCATTCCAATGACTTTGGACTGGGGCTGTCTATCCTGGGGATCCAGGAAGGTTTACAGGATATTGTTGAGGGTTGGCGGAACTCGATTGATGGTATCAGTCCAGTCATTGGAGGCGGTGCTAAGCCATCATATGTTCAGTCAGCTTGATCATGGCCAGTGGTAGTAATATTTTGCCTCCTTGTGGGGTGGGAGAGCAAGTTGTTAAGCTCATTGGGCAAGTGGTTCCTTGGAACTGAGAGACAAAATAAAAGGGGCTGGAGAATAACAGGTATTGTTATGTCCAGATGTTTGGTGTTATGGCCATGTCTGTTATAAAGTGTAGGAAGCTGGACTTGCACCGTTGTGTGGTATATTTCTGCTTGTGTTATAAGTTATGGTATTTATAATGATATAATTATAATTATTTAAGGTTTATTTATTTAATAAACATGCTGTGGCCAGTTTTATTACAGAGAAAATGTGTTGTGTCTTTATTAAGGTCTGGACGTGTAAATCTGTGGGAAGGTTTGTTGGTGGGCCGGGAAACTTGAGGACTGAAGGGTTCTAGGTGGCCCCTGACATGGGCAAGGCATAGGAGAAACGGGCCTTTGACCCCTTAGAGGCAGAAAGGCCCCTGGGGGATTGTGTGGGGGATTTGGGAGGTCCTGGAGTGAGGAGTATTTAAGGGGCAGGCACGCTTGTTGTTTGGATCTCCCTCTCACCCTTCCTTGTTCATTTTTTTTCTTCCCAATATTGGGTTTGTCATTTTGTCTCAGTGTGGCAGGGGTGCTACTCCATCATATGTTCAGTCAGCTTGATCATGGCTAGTGGTGGTATTATTTTGCCTTGTCGTGGTGTGGGAGAGAAAGTAGGGTAGCGCTTTGGGCAAGGGGTTCCTTAGAGCTGAGAGACAAAAGAAAAGGGATTTGCAGACTTAACAGGTATTGTTATGTCTAGATAACTATTTGTTCCAGAAATTGTTTTAACTTTATGCTCTTGATAAAGGCTTCTTTTAGCCGAAACACGTTGAGCTGTATTTTAAATAAAACCTGAAGCTTCACCTGGATCACTTTGTGATGATTTTAATAAAAGGCTTATTTTAACTGCAATCTTGTGAGTATAACCAGTTTGTGCGCCTACCACATTGTCTGAAATCTGCTACACTATTGTGACCTCTTTTAGGTGAAAGCAACAAGGTTGACTCAGAGGACATAAGTTTTAGATTATACTTGCGTTATAAGTTATGGCATATATAATGTTATACTTGGGCATGATGCGTATTGTTTAAATTATATGTAATGATGGGTAATGCAAAAGTATTTAAACTATGTGTTAAATGAAAGCTGATGCAGGATTTTGTGAAGCAATATTTTTCTGTTTTACAACTGTTGATTATTGGCAACTATATGAACACAGTCTGGCATACCTCTTTCTGAGCAGTTTTTTATATTAAAGGGATACTGAACCCAATTTTTTTCTTTTGTGATTCAGATAGAGCATGCAATTTTAAGCAACTTTCTAATTTACTCTTATTATCAAATTTTCTTCATTCTCTTGATATCTTTATTTGAAAAGCAAGAATGTAAGTTTAGATCCCGGCTCATTTTTAGTGAACAACCTGGGTTTTTCTTGCTGATTGGTGGATCAATTCACCCACAAAATAACAAGTGCTGTCCGGGTTCTAAACCAAAAATTGTCTGGCTCCTTAGCTCAGATGCCTTCATTTTCAAATAAAGATAGCAAGAGAACAAAGAAAATTGAAAATATGTGTAAATAAGAAAGTTGCTTAAAATTGCATGCTCTATCTGAGTTCAGTGTCCCTTTAACATTTTTGTGCATTATAGTGGCAATCTGCAATCTTAGATATCTTTTTCATACATGTTCAGATTGCCATGAGAACATTTTGGGCTAGATTTAATATCCCTGCAGGCAGGCAGGTACACAAGTAGTGAACCTGTCTGCCTGAAATCACCATTTGCGATATTGTATCGCACAGAGAAATTTAACATTGCACAAGAGGTTTCTTGGGAATATCATTTACCCCAAACAATTTAGGTTCAAACATAAAGGCACTCATTACTTTATAGAAACTCAGTGGAATTTAGAAAACCAACAATGCTTAGAGTTACATTTCAGGAAAGTGGAACAAAATAAATAAAGCATATTGCAAAGGTTTTTTTTTAACTGCACCTAATTAAACATTTTATATTAGAATTTCATACTGTTTAACCCCTTAATGACCGGACCATTTTTCAATTTTCTTACCCTTAATGACAATGGCTATTTTTACATTTCTGCTGTGTTTGTGTTTAGCTGTAATTTTCCTCTTACTCATTTACTGTACCCACACATATTATATACCGTTTTTCTCGCCATTAAATGGACTTTCTCAAGATATCATTATTTTCATCATATCTTATAATTTACTATAAAAAAAATAATAAAATATGAGGAAAAAATGGAAAAAAACACACTTTTTCTAACTTTGACCCCCAAAATCTGTTACACATCTACAATCACCAAAAAACACCCATGCTAAATAGTTTCTAAATTTTGTCCTGAGTTTAGAAATCCCCAATGTTTACATGTTCTTAGCTTTTTTTGCAAGTTATAGGGCCATAAATACAAGTAGCACTTCGCTATTTCCAAACCACTTTTTTTCAAAATTAGCGCTAGTTACATTGGAACCCTGATATCTGTCAGGAATACCTGAATATCCCTTGACATGTATATATTTTTTGTTAGAAGACAACCCAAAGTATTGATCTAGGCACATTTTGGTATATTTTATTCCACCATTTCACCGCCAAATGCGAGCAAATAAAAAAAAAACTTTACATTTTTCACAATTTTAGGTTTCTCACTGAAATTATTTACAAACAGCTTGTGCTATTATGGCACAAATTGTTGTAAAAGCTTCTTTGGGATCCCCTTTGTTCAGAAATAGCAGACTTATATGGCTTTGGCATTGCTTTTTGGTAATTAGAAGGCCGCTAAATGCTGCTGCGCACCACACGTAAATTATGCCCAGCAGTGAAGGGGTTAATTAGGTAGGTTGTAGGGAGCTTGCAGGGTTAATTTTAGCTTTAGGGTAGAGATCAGCCTCCCACCTGACACATCCCACCCCCTGATCCCTCCCAAACAGCTCTCTTCCCTCCCCCACCCCACAAATGTCCCCGCCATCTTAAGTACTGGCAGAAAGTCTGCCAGTACTAAATAAAAGGAGTTTTTTTTTTTTTTTATAAAAAAAATAAAATATTTTAGCTGTGATGGACTCCTGCCTTAGCCCCAACCTCCATGATCCCCCCCCAGCTCTCTAACCCTCTCCCCTATCTAATTGCGGCCATCTTGGGTACTGGCAGCTGTCTGCCAGTACCCAATTTGGCCAAAAACAAAAGTATTTTTTGCTCTTTTTCTTTTTTTTTTTTTGGTTTTCTGTAGTGTAGCAGCCCCCCACAATACCCCTACCCCCCTCCCCCTCCCAGATCCTTTTATATTATTAAAAAAAAAAATCTTCCCCCCCCCTCTTCCCTACTCATTGGTGTCAGTGGCCAGCTAATGCGCGCGCACGCGCGCCCCCGCACGCTCCCGGCACCCGGCGTGCACATTGCACTTCTAGGAACCGGATGCCGGGTAGCGATGGGCCGCCCACCCGCCTCCCTGTTGCGCTCCCACCCACCAACGAACCGGCACCATCGCTACTGGTGCAGAGAGGGCCACAGAGTGGCCCTCTCTGCATCGGAGTCTTCTAAAAAGGTATTGCAGGATGCCTCCATATGGAGGCATCACTGCAATACCCTGAGAGCTGCTGGAAGCGATTGCGATCGCTTCCAGCACTCTCTTAGACAACTGACGTACCAGGTACGTCCATTGTCATTAACTACTTGTTAATGCATGACGTACCTGGTACGTCAGTTGTCATTAAGGGGTTAATAAACCTTTAAATGGATACTGAACCCAAATTTTTTCTTGTGTGATTCAGATAGAGCATGACATTGTAAGCAACTTTCTAATTTACTCCAATTATCTAATTTTCTTCATTCTCTTGGTATCTTAATTTGAAATGCAAGAATGTAAGTTTAGATGCCGGCCCATTTTTGGTGAACAACCTGGGTTGTTCTTGCTTATTGGTGGATTAATTTATCCACCAATAAAAAGTGCTATCCAGAGTACTGAGCCAAAAAAAGCTTAGATGCCTTCTTTTTCAAATAAAGATAGCAAGAGAACAAAGAAAAATTTAAAATAGGAGTAAATTAGAAAGTTGCTTAAAATTGCATTCTCTATCTGAATCACAAAAGAAAAAAATTTGGGTTCAGTGTCCCTTTAAGTTTCCTGTTTTTTTCATTATAGGTGGAGGTTTTAAAAGGAAAAGCAGCTACTTTAATTGACAAAATAAAGGTAAAGGAGTTATTTGTAAACAATTTGATACCCTCCAGTTGGTAAAACAACAAAATAAAATGGTGCTTAAAGGAGCGCATGGTTGTTGAGTGTAAGCAATACACTCTGAGAGGTTCCAAGAGTCATATATATTATTATGCTCTGTAACTGTCACCATTAGACTTAAATCAAGGTGCAACTAATTAAAGAGACAGTGAAGTCAAACTTAAACTTTTATTATTCAGAATGAGCATGCAAATTTTGCCTATTGTCATTGGATTAACCAATGTTTTCAGCTAGTTCCCAGTAGTGCATTGCTGCTGCTTAACGAGTTAGAAGCCTTTTGTGTTTTGCATATATAAAACATATACCATTAGAAAGTTTAATAATTCCTTTTATAATGCACTTACTGTTTCCTAGCTATAAATAAAAATGATGTTTTAATTTCAGCAGTAAACGGCTCCACCAATCTTCCCTATTTTAAGGCGGAATTTATTGATTACACATTCAATTCTTTCAGCTAATCGTGCTGCAGCACTGAGGTGGTTATTTGAATATTCATTAATCAGTGTCTTCCAAATTTGCATGCACAGTATAAACTAAGGGAAACCACATGTGAAATGAAGCGTTAATGGCCCGTACTCCATCTTTACTTATTGGCATGCCCGCAAGCGCATCTAGTAACTGACGTAGTTAGATACTAACACTGGAGGAGAGAAGACTGCACATGCGTCACCACAAATAAGTGTAAATGCGCATGCAGGTCACCATTATAGTCCTACCGAGGTTAAACTTGGCAATTCAACCGCATAATGAACCTAAAGAAGGTTTTGGCAGAATTTTTTATATTTATAGGTGTTATTTGATAAATTGAACAACTGGATATTAGGTTCTAAAAAAAATCTTAAAAAATATTTTTTGGGTTACCTATCCCTTTAAACTAAGGACATCAAGAGAATGAAGCTCATTTGATAATTTAAGTACATTGGAAACTTGGTTAAAGTTGCATGCCATATCTATATCATGAAAGAAGAAAATGGGGTTTTATATACAAGAATATTTTTATCATTTGTTGCTATCTTTCCATTTAAACAGAAATAGAGCCTTGCTTTTTTATTTACCTATCAAAGCCACATATATATATATATATTAGTAGAGAACCCAAGGTATTGCATAAATAAAAAGAGAGAAGCGCTCAACCTGGGAACAAACAATAGCATAATAGCTTGTTCTATGGCTAGTTACCACCCACGAAGCAGCCTCTTTTTGCTCAACATGTGCCTTTCACAGAAAAGAACTTTCCTGAAGCATATCAGTCTGATCCTGACTTCACATACAGTTCAGACCCGAAATACCAGGCAATCCATCTCTGAACGAGAGAAACAGCAAAACCCCAGACGTACGTTTCGACCTATTGTGGGCCTTGTCAGTGAGGTACAGCCATATCCCTCTAGGCACATCGAGCAATGGGTCCACGTCTGGATTCCCGCATCACACTTAGGGAGACTTCCCTAAGTGTCATAATTTGCATAAATAAAAAGAGAGAAGCACTCAACCTGGGAACGAACAATAGCATAAATACCAGGAAATCCCTCTCTGAATGAGAGAAACAGCAAAACCCCAGAAGTCTCTCTAAGTGTGATGCGGGAATCCAGACGTGGACCCGTTGCTCGGTGTGCCTAGAGGGATATGGCTGCACCTCACTGACGAGGCCCACAATAAGCCGAAACGTACGTCTGGGGTTTTGCCGTTTAACAGCTCTCTAACCCTCCCCGCTCCTAATGGTCCCTGCCATCTTAGGCACTGGCATCTGTCTGCCAGTTCCAAGTTTATACACTTTTTTTTTTATTAAGATATTATTAAAAAAAATGTTTCTGTAGTTTAGCAAAACCCCTCCCCCTACCTACATCTCCTGTCCAAACAATCACCTTGTAGGGCCCCCTCTCCCCTCTCAAATATCCTTTCATGTAGTGTAATGGATCCCTCCCTCCCTAGTAAAATATTTTCCGATCGTAGTAAACCTGCCCCCTCCGGCCATGGGCCGCGCACCCACCTCCCTCCTTTACTCCCACACCACCCATGGCACAACAAGCAGATGCAGAGAGTGACACAGATCAGCATCAGCGATCTGGCTTTATATGGTAAAGGAAGCATGATCAGCTCTGCCCTACCATATGGTGGCAGATGCTTTCTCCCTCTGGCTGCATTCTTAGCTGAGACGGTAATTGGATGTAGGTACTACGTCAACAGGGTCTGTTAGGCAAGTAACCTGTGACTTAGTACCTACATCCATATGGCTTAAGGGGTTAAAGTCCTTTGATCTTACAAATGAAGCCCTTATGGATCAACTGTAAGGGTTCCCAGATTTTGACACATGCCCTATTTACTGTTATTTTTTCAGTCAGTTAAAGGAACACTAAAGTCAAAATTAAATTTTCATTATTCAAATAGAGAACACAATTGTAAATAACGTTCCAATTCACTTACATTATCAAAATGTGCACAATCGTTTATATGCACACGTTTTGAGGCACTAGCTCCTACTGAGCATGTGCAAGAATTCACAATATATAAGTATATGCATTTTGCGATTGGCTGATGGCCGTCACATGATGCAGGTGAAGTAAAATTTAACTAACTTTAAAATTGGTGAGAAAAAAAATCTACTACTCATTTGACATTCAGACTAAGTGCTTTTGCATTGTCTTTTATTATGCATTTGTTGACTATGCAAATTTATTGTATTCAATGGTCCTTTTTTTTTTTTTTTTTTTTAAATACATTTTTATTGAGGTTGTGCGAAAAAACATAAATTATGCTTACCTGATAATTTCATTTCCATCTGTATGAGGAGAGTACAGGGCTTAAAGGGACACTGAACCAACATTTTTTATTTCATGATTCAGACAGAGCATGACATTTTAAGCAACTTTCTCATTTACTCCTATTATAAAATTTTCTTTATTCTCTTGATATCTTTATTTGGAATGCAAGAATGTAAGTTTAGATGCCGGCACATTTTTGGTAAACAACCTGGGTTGTCCTTGCTGATTGGTGGATAAATCTATCCACCAATAAAAAAGTGCTGTCCAGAGTTCTGAACCAAGAAAAAAGCTTAGATGCCTTCTTTTTCAAATAAAGATAGCAAGAGAACGAAGAAAAATTGATAATAGGAGTAAATTAGAAAGTTGCTTAAAATTGCAATTTTCAAATTGCATGCTCTATCTGAATCATGAAAGAAACAATTTGGGTTCAGTGTCTCTTTAATTCCATACTTGTGGGAATACAGAACCTGGCCCCCAGGAGGAGGCAAAGACACCCCAGCCAAAGGCTTAAATACCTCCTCCACTCACCTCATCCCCCAGTCATTCTGCCGAGGGAACAAGGAACAGTAGGAGAAATATCAGGGTATAAATGGTGCCAGAAGAACAAACAAAAAATGTAGGTCCGCCCAACGGAGAAAAACGGGTGGGGGCCGTGGATTCTCCTCGTACAGATGGTAAGCATAATTTATGTTTTCCATCTTAATATGAGGAGAGTCCACTGCTTCGTTCCTTACTTGTGGGAAACATATACCTAAGCTCTAGAGGACACTGAATGAAACGGGAGGGTAAAAGAGAGGCGGACCCTATTCTGAGGGAACCACAGCCTGCAAAACCTTTTTCCCAAAAGCTGCTTTAGCCGAAGCAAAAACGTAAAATTTGTAAAACTTTGAAAAAGTATGTAAGGAGGACCAGGTAGCCGCCCTACAAATCTGGTCAATAGAGGCCTCATTCTTGAAGGCCCAAGAAGAAACAACAGCTCTAGTTGAGTGAGTCGTTATCCTCTGAGGAGGCTTAAGTCCCACTGTTTCATATGCTAAGCGAATAATGCTCCTCAACCAAAAGGATAGGGAAGTGGAAGAAGCCTTCCCAGAATAGACTACAAACAATGCCGAAGTCTGTCTAAAATCTTTCGTAGTCTGAAGATAGAATTTCAGAGCCTGAACCACATCCAAATTATGAAGTAACCATTCCTTCGAAGAAGAATGATTATGACACAAGGAAGGAACCACAATTTCCTGATTGATGTTGCGATCAGACACAACCTTAGGGAGAAAACCCAACCCAGTACGAAGAACAGCCTTATCAGCATGAAAAACTAGAGGCTCAAATTGCAAGGCTGCCATCGTAGAGACTCGACTTGCTGATGCAATTGCCAGTAGAAAAAGAACCTTCCAAGACAGTAATTTAATGTCAACCGAATGCATAGACTCAAACGGAGCCCTCTGCAAAACCTTGAGAACCAGATTTAAACTCCAAGGAGGAGTGGAATGCCGAAACACAGGGCTGATTCTAGACAGAGCCTGAACAAAAGACTGAATATCAGGGAGCTCAGCGAGCCTCTTGTGTAATAATACCGACAGAGCCGAAATCGATCCCTTTAAGGAACTAGCGGCAAGTCCCTTCTCCAAACCCTCTTGGAGAAAGGAAAGAATCCTGGACACCTTGACCTTATGCCAGGGGAATCCACGCTCTTTACACCAGAATATGTAGGTCCTCCACACCTTATGATAGATGTGATGTGTGACCGGCTTTCTAGCTTGAATGAGAGTATCAATCACTCTCTCAGAAAAACCTCTCTTGGCTAGGATTAAGCGTTCAATCTCCACGCAGTCAGCCTCAGAGAATCTAGATTCTGCTGAACAAAAGGACCCTTTACCAGCAGATCCCTGCGACAAGGTAACCTCCATGGAGGAGATGACGACATCCCCACCAGGTCCGCAAACCACATCCTTCGTGGCCACGATGGAGCAATTAGTATTGCCGAAGCTTGCTCCTGCTTGATGCGGGCCACTACCCAAGGGAGAAGTGGTAATGGTGGAAAGATGTAAATCAGACTGAACCTCCAAGATACTGCTAATGGATTTATTAGCTCCGCCTGAGGATCCCTGGACCGCAACCCATATCTGGGTAGCTTGGAATTGAGCCGGGACGTCATGAGATCTATCTCCCGCATCCCCCATCTGTTGCAAATTTCCACAAATACCTCAGTGTTGAGAGACCGTTGCCCCTGATGAAAGGATTGTCTGCTGAGGAAATCCGCCTCCCAGCTGTCCACACCCAGAATGTTGATCGCTGACAGCGAGCAGTTGTGGGACTCTGCCCATTCTAGAATCAGAGACACAACCCTCATTGCTAGGGAACTTCTCGTTCCCCCCCGATGGTTGATGTAAGCCACAGAGGTTATGTTGTCTGATAGAAATCTGATAAACTGGGACGAACCCAGAAGAGGCCAAGCCTTCAGAGCATTGAAGATCGCTCAAAGTTACAAAATGTTGATTGGGAGGAGAGATTTCTCTCGAGTCCACAGGCCCTGTGCCTTCCTGGCACCCCAAACAGCTCCCCATCCTGATAGACTTGCATCCATAGTCACAATCTCCCAGGATGGTCTCAAGAAGGATGTCCCTTGGGACAGACGATCTCGACAGAGCCACCAAGAAAGCGATTCTCTCGACCGGTTGTCCAGAGAAATCTGTTGTGACAGATCCGAATGGTCGCCGTTCCACTGCCTCAGCATGCAGAAGCTGAAGAGGTCTGAGATGGAATCTGGCAAATGGGATTATATCTATTCTCGTACCCAGGAATTCCACCCTGGTACTGGGAACCAGAGAACTCTTTTCTAAGTTTATCTTCCTTCCATGAAATTGAAGAAGAAGAGCTCTTGAATGATCCTCTACCAGCCTATAGGACGGATCCTGAACCAGGATGTCGTCCAAATAAGGCGCTACTGCAATACCTCTTGATCTCACAACCGGGAGCAGAGCCTCCAGAACCTTCGTAAAGACTCTTGGGGCAGTAGCTAGCCCAAATGGAAGAGCAACAACCTGGAAGTGCTGGTCCAGAAACGCAAATTTTAAAAACTTGAAGTGATCCTTGTGTATTGGCACATGCAGGTAAGCATCCTTCAAGTCTATCGTAGTCATGAACTGTCCCTCTTGAACTAAGGGCAGAATGGACCTTATTGTCTCCATCTTGAACAATGGGACCAACAGGAACTTGTTTAAGCACTTTAGGTCCAGGATCGGGCGAAACGTGCCCTCCTTCTTTGGGACCACAAAAAGGTTTGAGTAGTACCCTAGACCTCTCTCTGCTAGAGGTACCGGCACAATTACTCCCAGGGAGGAGAGATCCCTGATGCACCCTAGAAAGCTTCTAGTTTTTCTGGTCTTGAAGACAGGTTTGATAAGAGGAATCTGGCCCTGGGTGGATGAGATTTGAAACCTATCCTGTAACCCTGAGCGATGACCTCTAGAAACCAAGGGTCTTGCACATCTACCCCCAACACGATCCATCAACGAATCGGGGGTTGCCCCTTCCTGACGATTTTGTTTCGGCAGGCTTCTTGTTCTGCTTGGATTTATTCCAAGATTGAGATGGTTTCCAAGTCCCCTTGGGCTGATCAGGCTTCACGGAGTGCTTCTGTCATTGGGATTTATCAGAACGAAAGGGACGAAAATTAGGACCCTGTCCTTTAGGTTTATTCTTTTTATCCTGCGGTAGGAAGGCACCCTTGCCCCCAGTGACCGTGGATATGATTGAGTCCAGGCCTGGACCGAAAAGAATCTTCCCCTTAAATGGAAGGTAAAGTAGTCTAGATTTTGAAGTCATGTCCGCAGACCAAGACTTCAGCCAGAGTGTCCTATGGGCTAGAACAGAAAAACCTGATGTCTTGGCATTCAGGCGAATGATCTGCATATTTGCATCACAGATAAAAGAATTAATGTGATGAATTCCCCTGAACACCTAGTGCTCTAGTTTATTTTGAAAGAAATATGAGATTTGTTGCTCTGAGCTGTACACACCCTGATATACTGGCTGAGTTATCAGGAATGAGACACCGTGAGCCAATTTAATAAGCAGTAATTGATGCAGCAGAGTGAGGTTCAGATTTCAGTATAAGAACAGAATATGAATGCTGTTGATAATACTTAAGTAGTTAGGTAAATGGTTATTAACCTCTAGACTAGATGGTAGGTAATGACTGTCCAGTCTTCACACACTTAATGCAGTTATAACTCTTATGAATATTTGGTTAATAATATTATCCACAGGAATAAATGTCCGGACTTCACACACACAATCATACTCTGTATTCACATAACTGAAGGTAGTAACCGGTAAATGTAATAGCCACTTCCTGAGGCAGAAAACACAAGCAGCAGAGAACGATTAATTGGTAAGCAGTTTTTACTCAACAAGGAGCAGCAAGTTCGAGTAAAAGTTATTAGTGGATTACCTTATCTTGAGACCGGTTGGTAAAGAACAGATTCCCGGGAGAGGAAAAGACAGGAGTTACCTTAATGCTGCGCTGCTATGCAAGCAGCTCTGGGTTGCGTGAGAGTGTGTGACTGACTTCCGGTGGGGCGGATGAGCGGCTCTGATCAGCTGAGAGCGATGCTGCTGGAGAGTCAGTGCGGTTATAAGGATAGAAACTGGGAATGGAGTGTTCCGTAGTGCAAACAAAGCCAGCAATTTAGGTGAGTACACGGACTGGCAAAAGAGTACTGATCCGATGATAAGTGGAAGGAACAGCATAAAGTGGAGTCGCTGGAGGAAATAGATAATGACCTGCAAGAGAGTTGTGTGGCTCACACAGATAGTGAAACACAATACAAAGCTACAATTTTCAGGCAAGGAAGTGATGTAAAAGGGAAGTTTAAATAGGCATAGGAAGGTAGGAGGAGATATACCTTAAAAGGTATATCACAATTAGCTACCCTCAAGGCCTTAATTCTTTCCTGGATTTCCTCAAGGGGAGTTTCCACCTCAATCATCTCCGAAAGAGAGTTGAGTAGCGGCTCCAGCCACTGCAGCAACCGCCACTGCAGGTTGAAACAAATCCCCCCGTGTGCTGAAACATCTTCCTTAACATAGTTTCTAGCTTCTTATCCATGGGCTCCTTAAACGACGAACTATGCTCAAGCGGGATAGTAGTGCACTTAGTGAGCGTGGAGATAGCTCCATCCACCTTATGGATGGAACCCCACAGCTCTAGTTGAGAGTCCGGAACCGGGAACAATTTCTTAAAGGAAGAAGAAGGGGAAAAAGAAGATCCAAGTCTCTCCCATTCATTCTTAATACTATTTGCCATCTTTACGGGAACTGGAAAGTCTGTAGTACCACCCTGTCCTCATAAACTTTATCAAGCTTAGGAATAGAAGGTTCCTCAGGTAATTTAGGTTCCGGAACCTACAAAGTAGCCAACACCTCCTTTAACAGAAAGTATAAGTGCTCGATCCTAAATCTAAAGTCTGGTTCCTCCGCAGCCGGAGGTTTAAAGGCAGCAGATTCCGACCCAGAAAGAGCATCCTCTGAAGTCTTAGAGGCGTTCTCATCAGCGGATAACCTAGTATCAGATAAATCCAACAAGTTGGTAGATGACCCCTGGGAAGGATAGCAATATTTGACCCTTCGCTTGCACTTAGCAAGGTAAGGTAAAGCACTAAAGGCCGCAGACACTGGCATTTGTAGTTGGTCAGCAAAGTCTGTCGGTAAGAGGGCCCCCCTCGAAGGAGGATTAGCAGTGCAATGGGAAGCTGCATGTGCAATAGGAGATGAATGCACTGAACGCACCTCACGGGACAGTGACCCCTCAGAGGTAGACGGCTCGGTGGTACTCAAGATCTTGGTTTTCTTAGATATAAGTACTTTATCAAGGCATGTGGAACATAATTGAGCAGGCGGGTATACCGTAGCCTCCTCACAATAAAAGCAGGTATTAGATTTAGGTAAACAGGGAGTACCCTCTAACGTATCAGATTCCTCCATAGCTTGCTCTTTCAAGATGGACTATAGAAAAAGATAAATGGCATCTTTATACCCCCAATGGCTGGGGCACTCACCACCACCTATGACCCAGGCCCCACAGAGAAACCGCTTCATCTCCTGTAAACCGCACGGTCAGGAAAGAGGAAATCAATGAGACCACACCCGGTCACATGGTGTGCCATGCAGGACTGCCCCTGCTTCTGGAATAAGCGCACCAAATCTAACAGGCCACGCAGATATCCAAAAATGAAAGTAAAACCTGAATGTTCTGACAACTGCCTGAGCCTCATCTCACATATGTCGCAGCATAAAACATTATAAAGCAAACAATGCGTAAATCCCCCCTGTTACAATAATCCCCTTCCAGAGATATTAACCTTTGATTCCATACAGATAAAAGGAGTCACACTGTGACCCTGTCTTCTTGCGTTATCATATGATTATAAAATGAAATGATCTTACCGGAATCTTCGCCGTGGAACAGACACACAGCCTCTCAAGTTTGACAGTCTTGTAGTATCGCACCTGACATGGACTTGAGTGATAGAAGCAGGCAGTGAAACTCGTCAACACTGATTGCTTAGGAGCTGTTAATACAAGTCTGGATGGTTTCGCAGAAAGACTCTCCCTGCATCTCCAGACCCTAACCTTCGCCCATGCTCTCACTGAGAGGCTGACAAGACTACTTAAAACTCCAGTCACATACCGAAGGGTACTACCCTCCCTAAGAGACTACTCCGAATCTTACGACACTTCTCTGCCATCCTCCTGTGACGAAAGGCAAAGAATGACTGGGGGATGAGGGGAGTGGGGGAGGTATTTAAGCCTTTGGCTGGGGTGTTTTTACTCCTCCTGGTGGCCAGGATCTGTATTCCCACAAGTAAGGAATGAAGCTGTGGACTCTCCATATATTAAGATGGAAATACAAAATTAAAGGGTTACCATATAACAAAAGAGAGAATGACATGTTTCATCTTAACAATAGTTAGTAATACAAGCCAATGTAATACAAGGGAGTATAATAAGCAGGCATCTCAAACCTCTGTTTTATAATAATTTATTCACTAGTTTCCTCTATCAACATATTTGGTCACTCTTGGACCTGAAGTAGCTTATAAGATCTGGAGGAAAATTAATGTTTGCGGTGGTCACTTTTGGACCTAGATAATTAGAATAAGTTAGCAACTGATATTGTGAATAACATGTCCATCAGGTAGTATAATGATAGTTAAATTGTGTTGCTATGGGCAAAAATTGTATTTGCCTGAGTGAACGTCGTTCTTAGGCGCTTATTGTGTATAGAATAATAGATGCTACTCTCCCCATAACATGTTATATGATAGATATTAGCCTATATACTGATGTGGTTAGGTATTGATAGAGGAGTTTAAGGAATATTGAGGAGCTACATATATGTAAAACATCTGAAGGAGATAATGGTAAAACAGAGTAAGCTAGCTTAACGGGACACTGAACCCAATTTTTTTCTTTCGTGATTCAGATAGAGTGTGACATTTTAAGCAAGTTTCTAATTTACTCCTATATCAAATTTTCTTCATTCTCTTGGTATCTTTATTTGAAATGCAAAAATGTAAGTTTAGATGCCGGCCCATTTTTGGTGAACAGCCTGGGTTGTTCTTGCTGATTGGTGGATAAATTCATCCACCAATAAAAAAGTGCTGTTCAGAGTACTGAACCAAAAAAAAAAAAAAAAAAAAAAAGCTTAGGTGCCTTCTTTTTCAAATAAAGATTGTAAGAGAACGAAGAAAAATTGATAATAGGAGTAAATTAGAAAGTTGCTTAAAATTGCATGATCTATCTGAATCATGAAATAAAAAATTTGGGTTAGTGTCCCTCTAATGTGACACTTAGGCCTAGATTTGGAGTTCGGCGGTAGCCGTCAAAACCAGCGTTAGAGGCTCCTAACGCTGGTTTTGGCCGCCCGCTGGTATTTGGAGTCAGTGATTAAAGGGTCTAACGCTCACTTTTCAGCCGCGACTTTTCCATACCGCAGATCCCCCTACGCCATTTGCGTAGCCTATCTTTTCAATGGGATCTTTCTAACGCTGGTATTTAGAGTCGTTTCTGAAGTGAGCGTTAGAGCTCTAACGACAAAATTCCAGCCGCCTGAAAATAGCAGGAGTTAAGAGCTTTCTGGCTAACGCCGGTTTATAAAGCTCTTAACTACTGTACCCTAAAGTACACTAACACCCATAAACTACCTATGTACCCCTAAACCGAGGTCCCCCCACATCGCCGCCACTCTATTTAAATTTTTAACCCCTAATCTGCCGACCGCCACCTACGTTATACTTATGTACCCCTAATCTGCTGCCCCTAACACCGCCGACCCCTATATTATATTTCTTAACCCCTAACTTGCCCCCCACAACGTCGCCGCAAGCTACTTAAAATAATTAACCCCTAATCTTCCGACCGCAAATCGCCGCCACCTACGTTATCCCTATGTACCCCTAATCTGCTACCCCTAACATCGCCGACCCCTATATTATATTTATTAACCCCTAATCTGCCCCCCTCAACGTCGCCGACACCTGCCTACACTTATTAACCCCTAATCTGCCGAGCGGACCTGAGCGCTACTATAATAAAGTTATGAACCCCTAACCCGCCTCACTAACCCTATCATAAATAGTATTAACCCCTAATCTGCCCTCCCTAACATCGCCGACACCTAACTTCAATTATTAACCCCTAATCTGCCGACCGGAGCTCACCGCTATTCTAATAAATGTATTAACCCCTAAAGCTAAGTCTAACCCTAACACTAACACCCCCCTAAGTTAAATATAATTTTTATCTAACGAAATAAATTAACTCTTATTAAATAAATGATTCCTATTTAAAGCTAAATACTTACCTGTAAAATACATCCTAATATAGCTACAATATAAATTATAATTATATTATAGCTATTTTAGGATTAATATTTATTTTACAGGTAACTTTGTAATTATTTTAACCAGGTACAATAGCTATTAAATAGTTAAGAACTATTTAATAGTTACCTAGTTAAAATAATAACAAAATGACCTGTAAAATAAGTCTTAACCTAAGATATAATTAAACCTAACACTACCCTATCAATAAAATAATTAAATAAACTACCTACAATTACCTACAATTAACCTAACACTACACTATCAATAAATTAATTAAATACAATTCCTACAAATAAATACAATTAAATAAACTAGCTAAAGTACAAAAAATAAAAAAGATCTAAGTTACAGAAAATAAAAAAATATTTACAAACATAATAAAAATATTACAACAATTTTAAACTAATTACACCTACTCTAAGCCCCCTAATAAAATAACAAAGCCCCCCAAAATAAAAAATTCCCTACCCTATTCTAAATTAAAAAAGTTACAAGCTCTTTTACCTTACCAGCCCTGAACAGGGCCCTTTGCGGGGCATGCCCCAAGAATTTCAGCTCTTTTGCCTGTAAAAGAATAAATACAATACCCCCCCCCAACATTACAACCCACCACCCACATACCCCTAATCTAACCCAAACCCCCCTTAAATAAACCTAACACTAAGCCCCTGAAGATCTTCCTACCTTGTCTTCACCATACCAGGTTCACCGATCCGTCCTGAAGAGCTCCTCCGATGTCCTGATCCAAGCCCAAGCGGGGGCTGAAGAGGTCCATGATCCGGTCAAAGTCTTCATCCAAGCGGGGCAGAAGAGGATCTTCCATCCGATTGAAGTCATCATCCAGGCGGCATCTTCTATGGTCTTCCATCCGGAGCGAAGCGGCAGGATCCTGAAGACCTCCAGCGCGGAACATCCATCCGGACCGACGACTGAACGACGAATGACTGTTCCTTTAAGGGACGTCATCCAAGATGGCGTCCCTCGAATTCCGATTGGCTGATAGGATTCTATCAGCCAATCGGAATTAAGGTATGAATTTTCTGATTGGCTGATGGAATCAGCCAATCAGAATCAAGTTCAATCCGATTGGCTGATCCAATCAGCCAATCAGATTGAGCTCGCATTCTATTGGCTGATCGGAACAGCCAATAGAATGCGAGCTCAATCTGATTGGCTGATTGGATCAGCCAATCGGATTGAACTTGATTCTGATTGGCTGATTCCATCAGCCAATCAGAAAATTCATACCTTAATTCCGATTGGCTGATAGAATCCTATCAGCCAATCGGAATTCGAGGGACGCCATCTTGGATGACGTCCCTTAAAGGAACAGTCATTCGTCGTTCAGTCGTCGGTCCGGATGGATGTTCCGCGCTGGAGGTCTTCAGGATCCTGCCGCTTCGCTCCGGATGGAAGACCATAGAAGATGCCGCCTGGATGATGACTTCAATCGGATGGAAGATCCTCTTCTGCCCCGCTTGGATGAAGACTTTGACCGGATCATGGACCTCTTCAGCCCCCGCTTGGGCTTGGATCAGGACATCGGAGGAGCTCTTCAGGACGGATCGGTGAACCTGGTATGGTGAAGACAAGGTAGGAAGATCTTCAGGGGCTTAGTGTTAGGTTTATTTAAGGGGGGTTTGGGTTAGATTAGGGGTATGTGGGTGGTGGGTTGTAATGTTGGGGGGGGTATTGTATTTATTCTTTTACAGGCAAAAGAGCTGAAATTCTTGGGGCATGCCCCGCAAAGGGCCCTGTTCAGGGCTGGTAAGGTAAAAGAGCTTGTAACTTTTTTAATTTAGAATAGGGTAGGGAATTTTTTATTTTGGGGGGCTTTGTTATTTTATTAGGGGGCTTAGAGTAGGTGTAATTAGTTTAAAATTGTTGTAATATTTTTATTATGTTTGTAAATATTTTTTTATTTTCTGTAACTTAGATCTTTTTTATTTTTTGTACTTTAGCTAGTTTATTTAATTGTATTTATTTGTAGGAATTGTATTTAATTAATTTATTGATAGTGTAGTGTTAGGTTAATTGTAGGTAATTGTAGGTAGTTTATTTAATTATTTTATTGATAGGGTAGTGTTAGGTTTAATTATATCTTAGGTTAGGACTTATTTTACAGGTAATTTTGTTATTATTTTAACTAGGTAACTATTAAATAGTTCTTAACTATTTAATAGCTATTGTACCTGGTTAAAATAATTACAAAGTTACCTGTAAAATAAATATTAATCCTAAAATAGCTATAATATAATTATAATTTATATTGTAGCTATTTAGGATGTATTTTACAGGTAAGTATTTAGCTTTAAATAGGAATCATTTATTTAATAAGAGTTAATTTATTTCGTTAGATAAAAATTATATTTAACTTAGGGGGGTGTTAGTGTTAGGGTTAGACTTAGCTTTAGGGGTTAATACATTTATTAGAATAGCGGTGAGCTCCGGTCGGCAGATTAGGGGTTAATAATTGAAGTTAGGTGTCGGCGATGTTAGGGAGGGCAGATTAGGGGTTAATACTATTTATGATAGGGTTAGTGAGGCGGATTAGGGGTTAATAACTTTATTATAGTAGCGCTCAGGTCCGCTCGGCAGATTAGGGGTTAATAAGTGTAGGCAGGTGGAGGCGACGTTGAGGGGGGCAGATTAGGGGTTAATAAATATAATATAGGGGTCGGCGATGTTAGGGCAGCAGATTAGGGGTACATAGGGATAACGTAGGTTGCGGCGGTTTACGGAGCGGCAGATTAGGGGTTTAAAAAAATATGCAGGGGTCAGCGATAGCGGGGGCGGCAGATTAGGGGTTAATAAGTGTAAGGTTAGGGGTGTTTAGACTCGGGGTACATGTTAGAGTGTTAGGTGCAGACGTAGGAAGTGTTTCCCCATAGGAAACAATGGGGCTGCGTTAGGAGCTGAACGCTGCTTTTTTGCAGGTGTTAGGTTTTTTTTCAGCTCAAACAGCCCCATTGTTTCCTATGGGGGAATCGTGCACGAGCACGTTTTTGAGGCCGGCCGCGTCCGTAAGCAACTCTGGTATCGAGAGTTGCATTTGCGGTAAAAATGCTCTACGCTCCTTTTTTGGAGCCTAACGCAGCATTTGATTAAACTCTCGATACCAGAGTTAAATTTATGGTGCGGCCAGAAAAAAGCCCGCGGAGCGTTAGCAGCCCTTTTACCGCCGATCTCCAAATCTAGGCCTAAGAGAGGGGGTGCTATAAATTTGTGTAATCTTTCAGCTGTAAGTCATCTACATAATTGAGGAGCTCTAGAGGGGTGAACAAGAATACAAACAAGCTTGGTCAGGGGCACTTTTATTCGCTGTTGTAACGGTATAACAGTTAACTAATTCTATAAGAAAGTAGGAATGGAATACATTTCTGTTTATGTTGTTCATGTAGGTCAAAGTAGTAAAACACAGGTATGATGCAATAGGGGCTTGTAGCATTAATCTATACCTTATGCTACCTGATTGTGTGTTATATAACTACCGGATACTAGGAGTCATGATTGATCTTGTTATGTGTACAAATTATAACCAAAAATTGCGGCTACCTATGAGTATATACCATACAAAAACAGTAGTGCAAAAGTTAGTAAGTGTATAAATAATTGTTTGTACAATATGCTATCAGAGCGCCTTAATTGAGGATAATAATGTTAGTTGAGTAGGCTAAATAAACTGACATAGGGGTTTACTATCCAGTAGGGTTAAAATTTCTAGTGCAGTTAGCTAACGGCTAAATTACGAGTTTTGCGTTATGAGTGAAAAAGCAGTGTTATGGGTTATAACGCTGCTTTTTCACTACCGTTGCTATTACAAGTCTTGTCAAAAAAGCTGTACCGCACACTTTTTTGGCCGTAACGCAAATTAACTTACGCAATTTGCGTAAAGTCTTTTTTCAATGGGACTTCAATAGCGCCGATATTACAAGCTTTTTCTGGGAGGCCAACAAGTGAGCGGTACAGCCTATCCCGCAAGATTCATAATGCAATCTAAAGTCAGTAGTTATGGGTTTTACGTTACAAAGCTGTAGCATAAAACTCATAACTAAAGTGCTAAAAGTACACTAACACCCATAAACTACCTATTAACCCCTAAGCCGAGGCCCTCCCGCATTGCAAACACTAAAATAAAATTATTAACCCCTAATCTGCCGCTTCGGACATCGCTGCCACTAGAATAAACATATTAACCCCTAAACCGCTGCACTCCCGTATCGCAAACACTAGTTAAATATTATTAACCCTTAATCTGCTGTCCCTAACATCACCGCCACCTACCTACATTTATTAACCTCTAATCTGCCGCCCCCATCGTCGCCGCCACTATACTTAATTTATTAACCCCTAAACCTGTCTAACCCTAACCCTAACACCCCCTAACTTAAATATAATTCAAATAAATCTAAATAAAACCTACTATCATTACCTAATAATTCCTATTTAAAACTAAATACTTACCTATAAAATAAACCCTAAGCAAGCTACAATATAACTAATAGTTACATTGTAGCTATCTTAGATTTTATTTTTATTTCACAGGCAAGTTTGTATTTATTTTAACTAGGTAGAATAGTTACTAAATAGTTATTAACTATTTAATAACTACCTAGCTAAAATAAATACAAATTTACCTGTAAAATAAAACCTAACCTGCCTTACACTAACACCTAACCTTACACTACAAATAAACAAATTACATTAATTAAATACAATTACCTAAATTACAAAAAACAAACACTAAATTACACAAAATAAAAAAAGAAATTATCAGATATTTAAACTAATTACACCTAATCTAATAGCCCTATCAAAATAAACCCCCCCCCCCAAAAAAACCCCTACCCTAACCTAAACTACCAATAGCCCTTAAAAGGGTCTTTTGCGGGGCATTGCCCCAAAGAAATCAGCTCTTTTACCTGAAAAAAATACAAACAACCCCCCAACAGTAAAACCGACCACCCACACAGCCAACCCCCCAAATAAAATACTAACTAAAAAAACCTAAGCTCCCCATTGCCCTGAAAAGGGCATTTGGATGGGCATTGCCCTTAAAAGGGCATTTAGCTTGTTTTCTGCCCAAACCCTAACCTAAAAATAAAACCCACCCAATAAACCCTTAAAAAACCTAACACTAACCCCCAAAGATCCACTTACAGTTTTGAAGACCGGACATCCATCCTCAACCATGCCGGGAGAAGTCTTCATCCAAGCGGCAAGAAGTCCTCAATGAAGCCAGGAGAAGTCTTTATCCAAGCCGGCAGAAGTGGTCCTCCAGACGGGGAGAAGTCTTCATCCAGACGCATCTTCTATCTTCATCCATCCGGCGCGAAGCGGCTTTATCTTCAAGACATCCGGCGCGGCATCCTCTTCAATCGAAGTCTTCTTCCAGAATGAAGGTTCCTTTAAATGATGCCATCCAAAGTGGAGTCCCTTGAATTACGATTGGCTGATAGAATTCTATTAGCCAATCGGAATTAAAGGTGAAAAAATCTAGAAGCTGATTACTTGACAAATAAATTTATAGAGAAAGGTTACGATAGGGAATTATTGGATACTGCCAGAACAAAAGTCCTAAATATGGATAGAGAATTACTCATTACCAACCAACATGGGAATAAAGACAGAAATACAACTAGGAAGATTCCAAATGAAGGGACTGTTAAGTTTATAACAAGGTATAATAATCAGCACCATCAGATCAAAAAAATTATTAATAAACACTGGAATGTATTAAAGCTTGATCCTGTGCTACAAGGTGTACTTAGTGATAAACCTGAAGTTATATTTAGGAAGAATAAGGATCTCAAAAATTATATAGCACCTACCAAACTTAGACAAAAAACACTAAATGGTAGTTTGACCAGTTGGTGTGGGAGCCATGTAGGCTTGTATCCATGTAAGGTTCCTGAATGTATCATGTGCCCCTTAATAGATAGTAATCACACTACATTCACTAATTACAATGGTAATCGGGTGTATAAATGCAAATTTAGATGTACTTGTCATACCACCTATGTTGTATATCAATTAAGCTGCAAATGTGGCAAAATTTACATAGGAAGGACCAAAAGAAAAATCATATACAGACTTCGAGAGCATGTAAAGAATATAGAAACTGGTTTTGACAATCACAGTGTCTCGTACCATTTCAAGGTCTGCCACAATCAGAATCCCAAGGACCTTAGTATTAAAATCATTGAATGGGTAGCGCCTGATAAATGGGATACCAATAGGTTGCTGAAGTTGAGACAAAGGGAAACCTATTGGATCAAAACCTTAGACTGTCTAGAACCCAAAGGGTTAAACATTGAATTAGATATACAGGCATTTTTATGAAAAAATATTTTTCTTTTATAATGGTTTTATCTGATAAGTTTTTAATATGCCCTTTTATTGTTTTTAACATGCCCTTTCACTGTTTGTATTGAGATGTTTTTTATCTTCATATTATAATGTTCTTAATTAATTATATATTCATAGGGTTTATAAGGAATTATTATCATAGGAATGGATAGCATATGAATTTTAGGTATGTATTAAGTATTGTATAATGGTTATATATTTTTAACACTATATATATTCTATGTGTATTTTGAGCATTTATATTTATTCAACTTGCTAATTTGGTGTATATATAATGTATCCTTTGCAATTAGTATTATATTGATTTTTATTATTACTGTTTTAGATTAGGGGTTTATGAATAGTAAGCGAACTTTGCTCCACTCTGCGCCTGTTATATCACATTATGGATCTTTATCCAATAATAACCTTACATTCGGGGTATCATTGTTAACTCCCCGGTATATAAAGGCCACAGTGGAGCAGTATGGGTATTCTTGATAAAGTCCCGTCGATCGTGACTAAACGCGTTGAAGTGTACAAGTTCGCAACCTCTTTTGATCCTAAGAGGGAACCGTAGTTCTATACCAACTACCTACAGCCGTGAGTTCAGCGCCAAACGCCCTAAAGACGTCACTATCCCGCGACTGCAGAGCGGGTCCGGAAGGATTTCTAGTACAGCGTGAGGCTTCGACATCTCCATATCCTATAACACAATACCGGAGGTTTTCCGAGTGGACACTAAGGGGATATCTCTGGCAGTCGGCTATGATGAGAACAGGGATATATAAAAGAGCGCTGATATTTAAAATATAAAAAGGCAATATTCAATATAAAACCAGGTGATACACTTAAAGTGTAGTAGATCAAATCTACCGTATTAGTCCTGTTTATTGTCCATAAAATGGTGGTAAATTGAAGGGATAAAGATATCCTCCTGTTACGTGAGTAGGGCTGCTCCTCTTGATCCCAGAGAGTGTGGAACAACTGTTAAAATAGAAAGTAGAAAGAGGGCGCCACAATAGCGTGATACCGTCTGGATATGTAGGCATAGATATAAGTAAGTATTATGCTTACCAGATGGTGTGACACTGTGCTGTGACCAGTGCAAGAAAGCAGGCTAGCACTTATCAGTGGCTAGTACACTGTGGAAGCCAAGCTCCAAAGGCACTTGTCCTAGTTGAAACTCTGAGTGTGTCTCCTGTTGGCTGGACTTCAGGTGCTGCAGAGGTGTAATCTTTTGTGTGTTGTTCAGTTGGTATTGATAAACCACAACACAGACAACTTCAAATAAAATGGCTTTTAATACTTATGACGCGTTTCTCAACCTGGAGCTTGGCTTCCACAGTGTACTAGCCACTGATAAGTGCTAGCCTGCTTTCTTGCACTGGTCACAGCACAGTGTCACACCATCTGGTAAGCATAATACTTACTTATATCTATACCTACATATCCAGACGGTATCACGCTATTGTGGCGCCCTCTTTCTACTTTCTATTTTAACAGTGCTTATAACTATCTTGTGAGTGTTTTTAATCCTTATGTGTTTGTCACAATAAACTGTTTAATACTACATTTGAGTTGGCGCTCCTCTCCTTTTTTCTTTTATAGCTGCTTGGGAACCTTGGAAGTTCATCTTAGAGGAGGAGCAAGACTTTTTAGGCATTAATCCGCCTGGTGTTTATTAATATTCCTTGAACTTTACCCATGGATTTTATTTTTGTAAGTACCGGCTTTTGATTGGATTTTATCAACAGATACCTGTATATACACATGGGCATTTTTACTCTTGCCTCTTTTCATTTTATTTATATGTATTATTTATTGTGATTTAGTTCTGGTTATCGCTGGTTATTTTGGGGTGTATTTATAGCGCTTTGCTGTGTATAACTATACACTTTTTTTTCCAATATATAACTAGTGTTTGCGATGCAGGAGTATGGCGGTTTAGGGGTTAATATGTTTATTATAGTGGCGGCAACGTTTTGGGGCGTCAGATTAGGGGTTAATAAGTGTAGGTAGGTTGCGGCAAAATTGGGGACGGGAGATTAGGGGTTAATAAATATAATGTAGGTATTGGCGATGTTAGGGGCAGCAGATTAGGGGTTAATAAGTATAATGTAGGTGTTGGCGATGTCGGGGGCAGCATTTTAGGGGTTAATAAATATAAGGTAGGTGTCGGCGATGTCGGGGTGGCAGATTAGGGGTTAATAAGTGTAAGATTAGGGGTGTTTAGACTCGGGTTCATGTTAGGGTGTTAGGTGTAAACATAAATTTTGTTTCCCCATAGGAATAAATGGGGATGTGTTACGGAGCTTTACACTGTTTTATTGCAGGTGTTTTTTCATCTGGCTCTCCCCATTGATGTCTATGGGGAAATCGTGTACGAGCACGTAAAACCATCTCACCGCAGCTTTCAGCAGCGCTGGTATTGGAGTGCGGTATGGAGCAAAATTTTGCTCTACGCTCACTTCTTGCCTGATAACGCCGGTATTATGAAAACCTGTAATACCAGCGATGTAGGGAAGTGAGTGGTGACAATAACTTGCAAGTTAGCACCGCACCCCTCATAACGCAAAACTCGTAATCTAGCCGTAAGTAAGTTCTGGAGCTAGTTACTTAATTGAACTTTATATATCTACAATATACTGGGAATCATAATTGATCTTGTTGTATATACAAATTGCAACCAGGAGGTGTGACTGTTTTATGAGCATATGTCGTACAAAAGCAGTAGCGTACAAATTAGTGAGTGCATAAGTATTTGTTTGCACAATATATAAAGTTATTCTGTCTAGGTTTCTTAAATAGGGTTATTAAAGTTAGTAATACTATACATATTCATGTGTTAACTGGACACAACTCTGAGTTCACATTTCTAGAGCTGTTAGTAAAATAAAGCAAGTTCTAGAGCAAATTACTTAAGTCCCATTCTCATAGTGGCTCCATAAACTGAAAACCGTTCTACATTATGAACATCTAGTTGTGAATTAAATGTGAACTTATAGAGAACACTAGATAACAATAAATACAGTCACAAACAAGCTGGAAATCGGTTTCAAGTATAGGTATAATCCCCCAAATTGAGTTGGAACTTTCTTTAGCCTACACCCAATCTGTAGCCAGTCTGTACATCATGGTAGGCATCTGGTTTATGCCATATGTTGGAGTAGGTCACCCATGTTAGTAATCAGGGTGGTTGTTTAGCTCACCAAGGAGTAGAAGTCTAGCTGTCAATGTTCTCTTCTGCCGCTCCGTTTGTCCCTTAGTTGAGAAGTAAACAGGCCCCAAAGCCCGCCCATGGGAGTTGGCTGCACCTCTTCGGCACGTGCTCAGGGGTAAGTGATTCAGCTTCAGGTTATCACGGGAGCACAGGCTGGGAGGGATTAAGTGCTGCAAATGCTGCTAGTTTGTAATCGGCACAGACTTCTTGTTGTAGGTGGTGTTCACCCGTCTCATCGCCGGGAAACCATCAGTGAGGTATGGCAAGCTGTCAGTATATTGTAGTTCTGTTACGTTATCAATGTTGTCATCTGCGGTGTATGTCCAACCGGGTTTCTCCCTCTGGGGTATTAAGAGCTGCTGTATGGTGGGTAGGCCCTCTATCAGCTCATAAGAGATAAACTTCCTATTACGTCTTATGTACTCTAGAAATAAATAAACCAATAACACACGACAACAGGTTTTGGGCTAAAGACCGGTCACGTTTATTTATACAAAAATAAACCTCTTAACTTAGGCTATTTAAATATGCCAACCTAGGCAACTTATTAAATAAACACAAAGAACTGTATAAAGTTCTTAATCTAAATTTGGTGGCGGCAATGAACTAGCTAATCTAACCCCTACTGACAAACGGCCAGGGACCTACACGGTGTTAGCAGCGCGGCACGGATTGCGCGCGCCCAATTGGCAGATAGAGAAAGCTGTAAGCTGGTAGAGTTATTTTGGCCTATTATTCGTAGGGGGGAGTAACCCCTAGTTCGCACCTAGCGGGCATTGCCTCCCCCATCACAGGGCAACACTCTTCTCTCTCCCTGCCCACTCTCTGGGCCCTGACCGACCGCCACAAGAGTCAGCCACCTCTTTCGCCATCTAACCGACAGCTCACATAAACTTTTTTTTTTTTTTAAGTATCTATATATTATTATTATTATACTTTTTGTTTTAAATTACAGAAAACAGAGCTTTTCGAGGAAAATGTCCAAACCCACATCAGCAAGATGGACACCATCAGGGCGATAGAGAGCCTTAGTGTCAGCCATCAAGGTATCGTGCCTTATGGCAAAACCGCCTAATGACGTGACTGTCTTTCCCCTCTCCCTGTTTAGCTTCTTCCTGACATTGTACGCTGCCCTTTGATTAACAATGTACCTCCAGCGCAGTCGTGCAACTACGTGGACCACCTAATCTTTACATCTTTGAGCCATGCGTACCCAACATATGTCCGAAGCCATTCTCCTAATGAGATCCAACACTGGGACAGACCCCATATCATTCCCCCCAGGTGCAACACAATAATGTGAGGTTGCCCCCACCTCCTATGAGCATCCTGAAGCAGGGCAGGCAATTCGACCCATGTTAAACCCCTGCGTCCTAGCCACCGAATGTTAGCCCTATATGAAGGGAATCCCAACTGCTGCCCATCTGGCATACACAGCGCCCTGATGCCGCCCAATGTACGAAAGAGTACCCCACAATCCATACACGTGTTGGAGGGGAATTCATGCCTGAAATAACATAAGAGGCTCAGCCAACCAGCTAACACCCTTAAACAGAAGACCCATCAACGTCACCAATCGTAAGCCCTGTGACCCCCTGCTTAAGTGGGAATAGCCCTATTGACCTGCGTCTTCCACTGGACGGATATACAATTTAAATCTACCTGGTTTCCACCGCCCCAGCCTCCTGATATGTGCCTCAGAAGCACCGCTGCTAGCAGCACTCGTTGCAGCCCCAATCCTGAATGAATGGGACGCAATTCTCGCGGGGTCAAGACCCGCCGTAGTAGCTGTCCTAGCAAGCACCTTTTAAAACTGAAAAAATCGACCGCGATGAGCCCTCCTCATGCACGAATAGTTGCAGAGAGCCCTGTGGTCCCGAGCCACAATAATCCTCAAAGCTCCTAAACGGGCAACATTCCGGGAATTCATGCCTGTACAGAGGAAGCCAAGCCCCCCTTACCCTCTGGGTCTGTCTTAGACCTGGAAACCAGCAGTATCAGACCAATTTCCGCAGGCCGTACATGATCCCATTTGATGCCACCGGACACGCCAGCCCTGGACGATGCCACCAATTCGCCTACCAGCAAGGCTCCCACCAGAGTAAACGCGAAAGCCGCCCTAAATAGCAAAACCTTGTACCGAGAGGAGCACACTGACTGCAGTGCCCCTACCAGCTCCCGTAATCTTAAGGGGGTGATAGGCTCCCTATGATCCCTATTGGGGGGGCCGCCCCACCCCTTAAAGAAAAGAAGGGCATGATAATCCATCTTTTCAGCCCTTGGCGCCACCTTCCTAAACTGCTCCCAATTGAACCTAGATAGCGCATCCGCCACTACGTTTTTTACCCCAGGCACATGAAGAGCTGAAAAGCTTACGTTCAACTGTAAGCCACGTAACACTAGGTGCCTCAAGTACGTGACTGCCCTTGGGGACAAGGCCGACAAGAGGTTTATAGCATAGACCATGCCCATGTTGTCAGACCAGAAAATGACAGACCGATTAGCCAGTTTCTGTCCCCACAGCTCTACTGCCACTATGATTGGAAAAAGTTCCAGCAGGGTCAGGTTCTTAGTTAGACCCACCCTACCCCAATCATCAGGCCAAGGAGCCGTGCTCCATTCACCGGTTAAATAAGTCCCGTACCCCGTAGGACCCTGCAGCTGACTCTCCAACTGCCTGTTAAAGAGTCTACCCATTGGTATCACTCGGCCCGCAAAATTCAGCAACCCCAGCAGTGACTTCAGCCTCTTGATGGAAATGGAGTCAGCACTAGCCGTGGACAAAACCACCTGCAACAGATGGTCAACCTTGTCTCTAGTAAGCCAGCATTCCGCTTCCCGAGTATCTAACTCAATCCCTAAGAAAGTCAGACAGGTGCAGGGGCCCTGCAATTTTTAATTCGCCACAGGCACCCCAAACCTCCCCATCATCTCTTGCATGATCACCATCCACCAAGCGCATTCCTCAGAGTCAGCCTCCCCCACCAGTAGAAAGTCATCCAGGTAATGGGTCATGGCCCCACCCCCGGACGCCCTTTGCACAGCCCATTGTAAAAGGAGCTGAAACTTTCGAAAAGCATGCATGAGAGCGAGCATCCCATAGGAAGACATTTGTCCACATAGAATGCCCCGTCCCTCTTCATGCCCATGAGCCTGAAAGCGGACGGGTGCAGGGGCAGGAGCCGAAACGCAGACTCTATGTCCAGTTTTGCCCTCAGTGCCCCCTTCCCTTTGCCTCTGACGATCGCCAACGCGTCGTCAAAGGACTGATAATGTACCAAGCTCATCATCGGGTCAATTGCATCATTTACTGACCCCCCTTTTGGAAAGGACCAGTGGTGTATAAGTCTAAACTTGCCTGTATCCTTCTTAGGTACGCCCCCCAAGGGGGGTACTACAAGATCAGGCCAGGGGCCAGCAACCCTACCCAAAGCAACTTCTTTGCCCAACTTTCCCGCACCACTTCCGGATAATCATATGCCGATTTAAGGTTACGGTGAAATGTGGCACCCACCACGTGTCCAACCACGGGAATTCCAAACCCCTCCTCCAACCCCGCCCTGAGCAGCTGAGCTGACTCCGGATCGGGGTAATTGGCCAGACATGGCCCCCATGGCTGACGAATTAAGGGGGGCGTTGTGGCCCTTGTGCCCAGGACCCCCTTTTTGAAGCTGGCTTCTCCGTGCCATGCTCTCTCCTCCTACTACATTCTGCCCCGGGGTGTGGACCACTACACCATTTGCAAATGTGACGCAAGGAGCAGTTCGCCCCCCTTGTCGCATTGCTTGTCCTGGAATTTCCAGCGCTCCCTACCCCGCTTCTTTGGCCGCGGGGGAGGATGGCTACCTCCCTGGCGTGATGCTGATGGGCCGCTTACCGTGCCCTCAAGACCTAATTTAGACCACAGGTGGAGATCCTGAGCCCCAAAATGCAGGAGCGGGTTTCCCACCATCTTCCTACGGAAGGCCATGTCGTACTCACGCCATGCTCCTACCCTGAACCCCGCGTGGATATCATATATAGTATCCTCCATTTTGAAAATATTATGACCTTGTGACTGCTACTTGTCCACCTAAAAAGTCGCCAGCACACGAAAGCAGCACTGCCACTCTGGCCTTTCCCTATTAAGCCCAAATCACCCTCACTCTGAGCCTGACCCACTAGTAGATGTGCCTTGCTCTACGTGTGGAGATGTGTGCAATAGGTACTCACCACTGGGAGCCAATGGCGGAGCAGCTCCTGCTGGCAATGTCTGCTGAATGGTTGCCGCCACAGTGGGCGCCGCGGCTGTATGTGTAGGTGGCAACCGGACCAACGGTAATGCCCTGTGAACAAGATAGAGATTGGGGAGAACTCTGCGCAGGAGAATGCACCCCCGAGAGGGTCTCCACCCTCCTACCCTGCTCCCCTACCCCACACAAACCTAGAGCAACAGCAACTGCCCTGCGGATCACATCCTCATGCATACCATGGTATTCACCTTGGGCTGGCATAACCCCATCCCCATATGCGCCATGGCAGCCCCTTGTGCCCCATTATTCACAGTATCCGACCTCCTATTGGCCAAAAGACATCCCAACATCTTAACACCACACAAATGTGCCATCCTGTTCCTGCGCATTCATTTCCATGCGCCCCACAACCTCAGCATTGCTCACATATGCCTCAGCGTTCCCCATTGCTGCCCTCATACCCCCTGGATTTTTTCCCATAGCCTTTTTGCCCTGCCCTCTGCCTCCCCTCCCCCAGAAGTGCGGTCACCTGCGCAGAGCCTCCCCGACTTACTGGGGATGGCTCACAGTGAAGACCTGCTCCTGCTGCTAGCCCCGCTCCTCCGCTGGCTTCTACCACGCTCCTCCCAGCTGGCTGACTCACCTGTGGAAAAAGCGTGCGTCCTCAAACCGGAAGGGGCAGGGCCAAGTCCCGATGGAGGCCTAGGTGCTCCGGAGACCACCGCACCCATGTCAGCCTGCCCCACTGCCCCAGACCCACCCACACCAGATAAGCTCACTGGGGACAAGTTCCCCACCATGGCCTGAGCCAGCGCTAGGATGGAGTGAAGAGCCACCGGGGTAAGGCCTGCAGCTGCTGCCAAGAATTTTCCACGGCAGCAGCTGCAGATAGTATCTGCCCTGATGTATCAGGGGCGCCATGAGGGGGTTGCAGTTGCGTACTAGAGGGATTACTGGCAGTGCTGGGGGCAAGCTGAGACCTGGAGGGATTAATGGAAATGCTGGGGGCATGCTGTGAACTGGCAATAGGCTCCAGGACAGCATGCCCTCCAGCCACATGGGCCTCAATCAATGGGAGATCTATCAGGGGAACCCCTATAGCACCTGGGGCATCAGGGTTTGAGCTGGAATCCATCAAGGGTGATAGGGGCCCAGAGCCTGATGGCAGGCCCTGGAGGCCCAATCCCCTCCTGACATTAAGGTTAGCTGTTATAAGGTGGGCTGCCCTGGGCCTAGCTGGGGGAGTAGGGGGTACCACATCTTCCATCACTGATGCACCGCCTTCTCTTGCAGATCCCCGCACCTCCTGCATGACCTCCCGATACCGCTTGGGTGGCACAGACTTCCTCCTAGAATGCTGCATCTCTGGATCACTGAATCACGAAGACACACAGAAACCTCCTTTGAAGTCTGGAACCAGGAACAATGAGGGCCGAATCCACTGCAGCCAGGACCTATAAAGGTAAGCAGAAGCACCCGTCCCTACACTTGCAACAATGTAACAGACCTAGTTCCCTCCAGACTTCAACTCAGTTATCCCTTAATGTTGTTAGAGGCCCACTAGAGGGCCCTCCACTTCCAGTAGTTTCGGTTCTGAGACTTGATAGTTGTCCGACGCCATCTTGTATATACACATCTCTAATAGTGGTCGGAGATCATCGAACCTTCTTTCGGTCTTACGTTCTAGTTCCTCCAATAAAGTGGATATGTTTTCATAAAACTCCTCCATCATAGATCATTACTAAGGCGGCTTTACCCGGCTAGCTTACAAACTGGGTGTGTGTGTGTTAAAAAGGTGACTGAGGCCGTTAGCTCGTGCCTCGATCAGTTTGGGTCTTCTGATAACTGGATCACAGTGGTATTGGTATCATCCGACTCCAAAACTTCTCCTCAGTTAACATTCAGAGTTATGTTGAAGGATGGCATATTAGTAGCAAGATAATCAGCAGATTGTTTATGTAGCCTTGGGAGCTACTGAATATTGCGTCTGAACATGGCTGCGGCTTGGACACTCCCCTCAATGGTCCTTTAAATTTGGCAAACAAATAGTAACTGCACATTAAAATTTAAAAAAAATATGTCAATTTTAAATGTGTTCACTGCTTATTTTGTGTTTACTTCTTTTCCTTTAGAAAAATCAACAAAATATGCTATTTGGTCAGTTCTGCATACATCTGTCTGTCTGTATATCAATACTAATATATCATTTCAGACTCCTCACTTGGAATATATAAGAAGCACAATGTTTTGTTTTTATTTGGTCTCTAGGTGGTGCTAGCTATTATCTTTTCACTGAAGAAATATTCTCTGTTATTCTGATGTGTGATTCTGAGTTATAAAAAAAACTGTTGAGAAAAGTTCACAACAGTATAGGAAATGTATTAGTGGAATATTTTTTCACTTTGTTTTAAATGCAGATAGAAGAAAAAGCAGACTACCATCTTGAAACCTAAGTATTTGCATGCAATCTATGTGCCATATCTCTGTTATTTAGGGTCAGTAGTGCAAAAATGACGTTCTGTCACAACGTAGAGCTACACTGCATTCATGCCAATAACAACCATCAGGGACGTCTCCCTTAAAATGTATTGCAAGCCACAATGAGTAAAATATTAGTATCAGTGTACCTGAATACGTGGATCTGTGAGCAATGTTAAAAAACTGAATCAGATAGCAGAGTTTAGACAAGTATGCGCAAACTTTATCACAAGCAGTCTTGCCAAACTGTGTCTTCCTTATGGTCTGCGTATAAGCGAATGGAAAATAGCAAGCCCGGATAAGCGACTATTTGGTGAAACGATTGTTGGATTTGAGCGTGTGATGTCATGTTGTGGGCGGAGGTATCACATGATTAAGGGGCATTGGCCACGAAACGTCGTCGTTTTTCTGCTCCTGTTATAGAAGAATACATTTTGAAGATTATTCATAAGGAGAACTGTCTTTTTGCTCTATTTATATGTTGTGGGCGGAGAGCAACCTTCTGAAGGGCAAACCGTAATCATAGACATTATTTACAATATACAGTCTGTGTAATATACAGATGCTCTAGCTGTGGTTGTTCTCTGTAAACCCCTGTGATTTTAATAAATTGTTTTAACATTCATCTGAGTTCACTTCTATCTGCTGGAGTCTTCCATTGCTTTTATATCTAGAGCTTGATGTGAAGCTCTGTACTATGTGAGTATACATGTGAATTAACCCTGTAGTCTCACAGAACTTCACCATTGGCAGCATTGATCTGTTTTATTTGAGGTTAACCCTTGGGCCCCTATTTAACAAGGTCTGGCGGACCTGATCCGACACTGCAGATCAGGTCCGCCAGACCTCGCTGAATATGGAGAGCAATACGCTCTCCGTATTCAGCATTGCACCAGCAGCTCACAAGAGCTGCTGGTGCAACGCCGCCCCCTGCCGACTCGCAGCCAATGGGCCACCAGCAGGGGGTGTCAATCAATCCGATCGTACTCGATCGGGTTGATTTCCGGCGATGTCTGTCCGCCTGCTCAGAGCAGGCGGACAGGTTATGAAGCAGCGGTCTTTGTGACCGCTGCTTCATAACTGCTGTTTCTGGCGAGCCTGCAGGTTCGCCAGAAACATGGGGCATCAAGCTCCATTCAGAATTTGTTAGATATGCCCCTTGGAGTTCAACTGCAGCATTCATTTCCACTGAGAAGTAATCCCTTGAATCACTTATGCACATTTGGAGTAAGTATTCAGGTAAGCTGTCACTGGTACAGCATGATACAGGAGACTCAGTAGGCACAGGATACCCAGCGGGTAATGTTGGTGAGAAAGTCATGTTGTACCAGGTGATGTTCAGCAGGTATGGCAGGATACAAATAAGCGGCCACTGGTACAGAAGGATATAGGAGACTCAGCAGGCTGTCACTAGATACCAGGTGTGTGCAGCAGGTACAGCGGGATACAGGCAAACTGCCACTGGTACAACAGGATAACAGTAGACTCAGTAGGGTGTCATGGGATACTAGATGAGTGCAGTAGGTAAAGTAGGATACCCAGCGGGTACTTTTGGTGAGATAGTCATGGGATACCAGGTAAGTGCTGCAGGTACAGTGGGATACAGGTAAGCTGTCACTGGTAGTACAGAAGAGAAAAAAAACAATGGCACTACAAGTGTTGTTTCCTCTATAGTTAGTGTAAATAGTTTTTAGAATAATATAGTCTCCACTAATATTATTAGAAAGGAAGAGGTGCTGTACACAAAAGATACTACTATTTACAAAAATCAAATGACAACACTTGAAAAGTATGTACAAAATTAGCACTCTATAACACTATGGGTCCTATTTACCATCTGTCGGACATGATACGCTGTAGCGATTATGTCCGCCCAACATCGCTGAATGCCGACAGCATATGCTGTCGGCATTTAACATTGCACAAGCAGTTCTGGTGAACTGCTTGTGCAATGCCGCCTCTGCAGATTCGCGGCCAATTGGATGCTAGCAGGGGGTGTCAATCAACCCGATCATATACGATCGGGTTGAATGCTGTCCGCAGCCTCAGAGGCGGCGGACTAGTTGAGGAGCAGCGGTCTTAAGAACGCTGCTTCTTAACTCCTGTTTCCAGCGAGCCTGAAGGCTTGCCTGGAAACAGGGCGATTAGGCACAATACGGCCCATAATAAGTCGGCCCCTATAAATTTATTGTCAAAGTTGACACAAATAATCATTCCCCCGAAACAAGTGGTTAAAACTTAACTTTTAATAAATTGTCAATTAAAAATACACACTTAAAAACACAACGTGGTGGTATTGGTGCATCATTTAATCCCCTAGTAATCAGGATCCCCTATAATATGAAGAGGATATTATAAATGGGTACTACAATACAAATATCAGTTTGGACGCAATAGTGGAAGCCAAATGCTTATCAGCACATACACTGAGTTTCTATTCCTTAAAGGGACAGTCAACACCAGAATTTTTGTTGTTTTAAAAGATAGATAATCCCTTTATTACCCATTTCCCAGTTTTGCATAACCAACACAGTTATAATAATATACTTTTTACCTCTGTGATTACCTTGTATCTAAACATCTTCTGACAGCCCCCTGATCACATGACATTTTATTTATTATCTATTGACTTTTATTTTAGCCAATTAGTGCAGTGTCTGCCACAATTCACGGGCGTGCTCACAATGTTATCTATAGGGTTTACCCGAACTAGCTCTCCCCTGCTGTGAAAAGCAAATACAAAAGCTTGTGATTAGAGGCGGCCTTCAAGGGCTTAGAAATTATCATATGAGCCTTCCTAGGTCTAGCTTTCAACTAAGAATCCCAAAATAACAAAGCAAAATTTGTGATAAAAGTAAATTGGAAAGTTGTTTAAAATTACATGCCCTATTTGAAACATGAAAGTTTTTTTTTGGACTTGACTGTCCCTTTAATTTATGAAAAAATAAGGGGTTAATATGGGAGTAAATACTCTGCCCTCTTGTGTGTATCTGTGGTTTCGGCTACTATTGTTCCCGTTCCCTTCATGAGCTGGATACAAAATAAACACTGTAACATAGTGATCTTGGATATATACAAAATTACAAGATAAGGTGGTAATTACACATATCACTTAGGTCATAGTGAAATAGATTGTTCACATAAAATGAGGTAGCTAAATCTACGGTTTCCCAGTGTTCGCTCAAAATATTGATACTGCAAATGTTAGTAGTACAATCTCAAATTAATACAAAGGCGGATCTCAACTAGAATAAATATATATGTGCAGGCTTCTACGCAAAGTGATATAGCACAAGTCTGTAATTATTAGCTAAATATATAAAGTTATTTATTCATATAATAGTGCTAATATTCCTCAAATTATAAGATGTTAGAAGTTAGAAGTTATCCAAACATTTGAAGGATTCCAATAGGAAGAAAATTTATGGTGGTTGACATGTGATGTAGCCACTTTGTATACATGTATTTCCATTTGAAAGGGATAAAAGCAATTGAGGAAGTATTGTTAGGTTGGAATATTCCGGAAACACATGTTGAGTTCATACTATCATCTATACTTTTTATCTTTGAGCACAACTATATTATATTCAAGGGTAAATATTATAATCAGAAACAGGGAACAGCGATGGGGACAACTTTTGCGCCTTCATATGCCAACCTGTACATGAATAAGTTTGAAAACCATCATATTTGGAATAACAATAAATTCAACAGTAACATCATTAAATATCATTGCTATATTGACGATGTCATTATCCTATGGAAAGGAACTTGATCTGAGATAGATGAATTTCTGAGTTATGTAAATAAAAATGATTTTAACCTGACATTTGTAGGAAAATGTTCTCGAGATTCAATTGAGTTTTTAGATCTTAATCTATTCGTAGATCAGGACAATAGGGTACTACAGATAAGAAGAGCTCACAAGAAAAGCTCGATCAGGAATGTGCCTTATGTCCAATACGTAAGAATTAGGTGTAATTGTACCCGCTTAGAGGATTTCCATAAAGAAACAGAAGTCTTAGATCATAAGCTGTTGGAAAAGGGATATGATTTACAATTATTAGAAACATCCAAAAATAGAGCACTAGACAAAAATAGAGCAGGCTAGTTTACTGGTACTTAACAATCCCGAACTGTGACAACTATGCATTCTGACAGGTTTATGACTACATATACTGAGGGAGCGTCCCTTATACAGAAAATTCTTAAAAAACATTGGAACATCCTCAAGTCGGACTCTATTTTGGGTTCTAGTCTTGAGGATTCTCCAAAGGTTATATTTAAAAGGAATAGGAACTTAACAAATTTATTAGCATCTAGTAAATTAAGGAAGGTAGTAAACAAAAATGTTAATGATGGTTGGTTAAAACAAGGTAGGGCTACATTCAAGTGTGGAAAAAATATTTGTAACATGTATAAGCAATTAAATAGGGAGACTGAATCCTATAACTGCGAGAAGCTTAAAATTCAAAATAAGTGCAATTCTGATTCACAATATGTGGTGCATTTACTCACCTGTGGGTGTGGTCTTCTTTATGTAGGGCGCACAAAAAGAAATATTAGAACTAGAGTAAATGAACATATTTACAACATTAATAACACAAGGGATCCAACAAACACAGCATAGTATACCCTGCTATTTCTTTAAGCATCATAATGGTTATCCTGCCTCTTTAAGAGTGCAAGTAATTGATTGGATCCCTCTGTCTGTAAATGACAGACTGTTAAAATGAAGGATGCAAGAATCCTTCTGGATCTATAAATTGGGTTTAATGAAGCCAAAGGGACTTAATTCAGATATAGATATTCATGCATTCATGTTGTTTTATTATTTATATATTTCTGAGAGAATTGTAATAGTTTTTTGAAGTGTTGCTTTTAAATTATAGTAATTTATCCATTTTTTAAATGTATATTTGTGTATGTGTGACAATATGAAAATTCACTGGTTTTATTATTTTGTATAGACGTGCAACGCTAAAAATTTCGTATAGTTTTCATTACTTAAATAAATAATTTTGTTTCAGCAAATTTGTTTAGTTAAGTTTAAAAAAAAATTGTTTCGGCAAATTAGTTATGTTAAATAGTTTTTTTCTCTCTCATTCCTATTGGCTGATTTTTTTTTTTTTTTTTTAAACAGTTTTATTGTGCATATAAAATAAAGATACAAGGGAGTGGAGGCGCAGCTCCAGTTTTCCATTTACAATAATAACTGTAGGTTTTGTGGATAATATGTAAGACTGATATAATATTTATTTACATAAATAGTGGAATAGTTAAAAAAGGAGAGAGAGGGGAAAGAAGGAAGAAAGGAAAAAAAATAAAAATAAGAAGGAAGAAAAGAGTGAGGGCTCCCGGTCCGCCCATGCCCCAGATGTTTGTGTAGTTGATGTCGTAATATATAGGGTCCCATTACCAGTAAGTTGTGAATTTGGATGTTACGCTTATGACTTTGTTTAGGCTTAGTGATGTAACTTGATTTACTTGTGTTCGTTTTGGACGTAGGTAGTCCACAAATGAGAGAACTCTGCGTAAGAGTCCATTTTATTATTTTTAAGGAAATAATACTCTTCTAATTTTATGAGTTCTGAAACTTTTTTAATCCACATGGTAACTGATGGAACTTCTCTACTCCTCCAATTTTTAGCTATCAGGACTTTGATTCCGTTAGTCATAATTTTAAACAAGTGAATGTATGGTTTATATTTGAGAGTGGAGGGGGGTTTGTGTAGAAGCCATATCAGGGGGTCAAGTGGCAATTGGGTATCCAGTATGATTTCTATTTCAGAGATGACTCTCCTCCATAAGTTTTGAATACTATTGCACCACCACCACATATGGGCAGTGTCACTATTTACATGGCCGCATCGCCAGCATCTATTGCTTTGAGATCGAAAAAGGCGGTGTAGTTTTTTCGGAGTGAGATACCACCTGTGCAAAAGTTTAAAATTGACCTCCAGAATGGAGGATGAGATTGAAGACTTCTTTGTAGCTTGGAACATCAGTTTGCTTGTTTGGGGTAGTATAATGACTCCTAGATCTCTTTCCCAGCTTTCTATATAGGGGGGAGTTTGTCCTGGGGGTGTGTGAGTTAAGATCTTATAGATGATGGACAATGTATGTCTCAGGGGGGGAGGGCGAGTGCACAGGGATTCAAAGGAGGTTAAAGGTCTGACCATGTTCCCATATTCTGGGTGTGTGGTAATAAAGTGGGCAGTCTGTCTGTAAGTGAACCAGTCAGCAAAACAGTTTAGCCCCTTTTTTACTAACTCATTTTGTGAGAGTAAGGATTCATTTTCGGTTAGTGTATATACTGCGAGGTCTCTGTTCAGAGTTGTTGTGGTGGATTGTGTGGTGAAGGGCCTTACCGTGAATTCCCCATTTTCGATTAGGGATGTCATGGGTGAGGGTGTGGAGGAGATGTAGTGTGTTGTGTTAATTGTGTGTTCCCAGACCTTAAGGGTCTCCTGTATCATTGGGTTGTCTGTTCTAATTAATTTGAATAGATGTGGGCTACTCCAACATAACCTTCCCAGGTGCGGCTTATTCATTATTAAATGCTCTAGTGGGACCCATCTTTTATGGTTGAAATGGATGTTCCAATCCACTAGGCGTTGCAGAAAGATAGCTTGACGGTAAGCTGCTAGGTTTGGAACTCCCAGGCCCCCTTGTGTTTTTGAAGTTTGCATTGTTTGTTTACTAATTCTGGGCGGTCTACGGCGCCAAATGAAGTCGCTGAATGCTTTCTGGAGGGACGGGAGGTATGTTTTGGGAAGGGGTATTGGTAAGGTCTGAAGTAGGTATAAGATACGTGGGAATATGTTCATTTTAATCGTGTCGATGCGACCTAACCACGATAGCTTTTTGGATCCCCACGATGAGAGATCACGTATTATATTGTGTTTGGCAGGTATATAGTTAAGGTGGAAGATATCCTCTTGTGAGGAGGTCAAGTGTACTCCCAAGTATTTCAGTGAATGAGTGCACCAGGTGAACGGGGAAATCTCTCGTGTGGCTAGTAGTGAGGGGCCTGACATATTTATGTTTAATATTTCTGATTTGGACATGTTTTTTGCGAAATTGGACAGGGATTTGAAGGAATTAAATTCGTTTAATAAGTGAGGAATTGAGTGTTTGGGGTCGGTGAGTGTGAATAACATGTCATCGGCAAACAGAGACAGAACATACTTCTGTTCCTTAATTGTAATTCCTGTTATCAGGGGGTTTCGTCTGACCCCGGTTGCCAATGTTTCAATCACACAGGCGAATAGGAGTGGGGATAGGGGGCATCCTTGGCGTGTTCTGTTATTAATTTGAAATGGGGAGGAAAGAGTGCCATTTACTAATATTCTCGTGGTGGGTTGGGAGTATAGGGAGAAGATCCTGGTAAGGATCTTTGTGCCTAGACCCATGTGGGTCAATGTAGCTCGCATGAAGTCCCAGGCAATACGGTCAAAGGCCTTTTCCGCGTCTGTGGACAAAAGGACAGAGGAGATGTTGTTATGCTTAGCATAATGTATTAAATTTAAGGCCCTGACCGTGTTGTCTTTCGCCTCTCTTCGTGGCACAAAGCCGACCTGGTCCAAATGGATCAGGTCAGGGAGGATTTTGTTTAATCTATGAGCCAGGATCCGTGCAAAAATTTTGATGTCGGTATTCAGTAACGATATGGGGCGATAATTGTTAGGTAAATCTTGGGGTTTATTAGGTTTAGGGATTAATGTTATATGGGCTACTAGTGCGGTGGCAGGGAATGATTTACTCTCATCTATAGATTGGAAGTATTGTACCATATATGGATTTAGAATCTCTTGAAAGGTGGTGTAATATTTGTGGCTAAAGCCGTCTGGTCCAGGTGCTTTCCCTGTGGGTAGGTGTTTCATAGCTGACTGGAGCTCAGCTAGTGAGATGGGGTTCTCTAATTGTTCTTTTTGTAATTCGTTAATATGTGGTAATTTAAGTCTGCTAAGATATTCCTCTATTAGTTGTGGTCTAGTTAAATTATGGTTCAAGTTTCTGGGATTGGTGGGTTGTATATTGTATAGCTTTTGGAAAAAGTTTTTGAATGTATTGGATATGGATTGGGTAGAGAAATGGGAGGTGTTCTTTTTGTCTTTAATCTGCATGATGAACCTTTGGTATGTTTTCTGCTTGAGGTACCTGGCAAGCAGTCTGCCTGATTTGTTCCAACCCTCATAGTGTTTTTGTTGGGAATAGAGTGCCTGTCGTTTGTGTGTCTTGTCAAGATGTGAGGCTAGTTTTTGTTTGTGTTCCGTAATTTCTTCGAGTAGCTGTTCTATTTGTGAGACTAGAGAGATTGTGAGCTCTCTTTGTGCTTTATTATGTTGTGCCTTAATGGCCATTAGTTCTCCCCTAACAACACTCTTGTGTGCTTCCCAAAGGGTGTGCATGTTTGTCTCAGGTTGAGTGTTATGTTCAAAGTATTCCATAAGAGTGGTTGTCAGTTTGGTGATCACATCAGTTTCTGTTAATAGGTGTTCATCAAGTCGCCAGACAAAATCTCTTATAGGTTTAGAGGGCCATGTCATTGTACATATCATAGAGGCATGGTCAGACCATGTGATCGGAGAGATTGTGGCCGAGTTGAATAGTGAGAGGCCTCCAACATCTGTAAACACATAGTCTATTCTCGTGTAGATCTCATGTGGGTAAGAATAATATGTATAGTCTCTAGTCTGAGGGTGTAAGGTTCTCCACACGTCATGTGCTACAATTTTCTTGAGATGCGACTTAATTTTTGAGATTTGTGAAGGTGATGTGGAGGAGTGTCGGGATGAGCAGTCTAGGCTAGGGTTAAGCGCTGTGTTTAAGTCTCCGCACATTATGAGTGTCTCCTTCTGATGGTCTAAAATTAGGTTTTTAATTTTCTTCATGAAGGAGTGTTGTGCTGTATTAGGGGCATACACTGAAACTAATGTTATAGGTCTCCCGTAGAGAAGACCAGTTAGGAGGAGGTATCTGCCTTCTCTGTCTCTAAGTGTTTGTAGTGGTGTAAAGGGAATATTTTTCTTAATTAGGATTCCCACCCCTTGTTTTTTATTGTGGCAATGTGATGCCCAAAAGCATGTGCCAAACGTGCGTGCGAAGGTGGTAGGTTCCTTTCCTTTCCGGAAATGGGTCTCCTGTAAGAAGACAAGGTCTGCTCCCTGCCTATGGAAATCTTTAGAGGCCATCATTCTCTTACAGGGTATATTTAGTCCTTTTGCGTTAATTGAGTATATTTTTAAGTTGTTACCGGAATGGGGTTGTCTTTTACAGTTAGCCATTATCTAGTTTATGGATGTCTGACGTAGGTCGTGAGGTTATTAAAATGTCTATTTGTGATGTTGAGCGTTTGTGAGTCTGGGTACAGGACGGGCCGGGAGCGCTCTCACATGGCCTAAACATCAGGCCATGTGATAATGTATTAACTTCAAAAAACAAATTTAAAACACAAATATAAAATAACATAAACAGTGGAGCCAAAAATTCAAGAAAAACCAACATTAACAGTAGTTGGATAAAGGGGGGTATCATTTCTCAGCTATCACTAGGTTCCTCTAATAGAACAATAGGGTATTATACACTGTTAGCATGATTCTAGACTCTCCTGCCATCAGTTATTACAGGGGCTATATCTATGGATTATACATGTCAGTTATAGAAAGAGGGCTAAAAATGTGGGCACATTCAGAACGCATCACTTAGTAAAAAAGGGGATAACTGAGATATCCAACGTGATAGAGGTTAGGATCATATATATAATAATCAAACATTTTAACCATGATAACATCAACTTCAAACCAACAACGTTAAGCTATCTCATCCTCATCCCTCAACCCCGCAGGTAGTGCATCATGTTCAGCGTCCGATCACAGCTACAGTGGGTATAATAGGTTAGTTTTGAGCCTGCATTTCTAAACAACATAGGTCTTATGTTAATGTGATACGGACACCGAGCAGGAGAGGGTGAGGGGGGAGGAGAACAATTAGGTCTATCTAGAAAGTAATAACATTAACAGTTCTATTCCCCACCCGAATCAGATCAGTCCCAAATAGGTCCCAGGGTTCATTTCCCTTTAGGTCAGTTAGCTTTTTAGCAATATACTTATCAGTTCCTGGGAAATAAGGTCCATTTCGGTCTGAACTCGATATTCTTCAGGGTGTCAGGGTACTCATTGCATTAAACGTGTGCATGAGACTAGGGTGCTGTGGTATCTATTTTTTTCTTCTTGTTAGCTTGATACCATTGTGATCGTTGTGGCTTGGGGTTTGACTGGTCACTTGAAGAAGGTGCATCCAGATCTTTAAAGAGTGGTTGTGGAAAGGAGATGTTTAGGCCCTTTGAGAAAGCATCTAGGTCGTCGGGATCTTTGTAGATATGTGTCTTGCCTTCTTGTTGTACTATAAGGCTGAAAGGGAATCCCCATCTGTACTTCATTTGCCTCTCTTGCAGGACTTGGGTAATTAATCTTATTCCCTTTCTTCTCTCAATTGTTGAGGGGCTAATGTCCTGAAAGATTTGTATACTGTAGGCCTGGAATTTAATTTCTCTTTGTAGTCTAACTTGCTTCCATATTGCCTCCTTGTCTAGGTAGGTGGTGAATTTGATGATTATATCTCTTGGTGGATTGGGGGTTTTTGGTATGGGTCTCAACGCCCTGTGTGCGTGCTCCATAGAGGCTTCAGATAGTTTGAGGGAAGGGACAATGTACTCAAAAAGTTGTAGCAAGTATGAGACAAGGTTGTCCTGTGTCACTTCTTCTGGAACCCCTCTTATCCTCAAATTGCTCCTACGGCTCCTGTTATCCAGGTCTTCAACTTTAAGTTGAAGTGCTTGCATTGTGATGTCTTGTCTCACCATTTGATGATTGGCATCGGAAACCATAGTGTTTAAGGTGTCTTGACCCTCCTCCAGGGTCTCTATTCTTGCCCCCAGTTCGTTAATGTTCTTTTTTAGGGAGGACATTTCTCTTTTGATGAATGATTTTAGGTCTGCTAGGTCAGACTTAGAGGGTAGTTGTGAAATAGTTTTCTGTATCAGGCTAAGTTGTTGTGACTGTGGTATGGACTCTTGCTCCTGTAATAAATGTGAGTCCGTTGGTGGTGAATCTTTAGTACTGTCAAGAGCGTCAATCTCCTGTTTGTGAAAGAAGGAGGACATGGTGGTAGTAGCTGTTGTGGATGATTTCTTGTCCGCTTTGGGTTTCTGCCTTGATGCCATTGATATAATAAAGTTATCCCTTCGCCAATAGCCAGTTTTCAGTTACTGGTGTTTATGAGGATGAAAGTTCCTTAATGTAATGTGGCACCAGTTCACTAATTAGGTAGGTTGCTATCTCTGTTGGCGACTGCGGTCTGTCTAGGGAGAGCGGTTTAGGTCTGTAGGCCTCAGTCTCTGGTTTTGTATGGTTAGATAGCTACCTTAAGATCGATCTCAAATTTCCCACAGCGATCCGATGCTGATGTTTAGGTCGTTTTGCCTTGTATATGTGTTAAGTGGATTGGGCTGCAGTCTGAGGTGTATCTGCGAGTCACCTTGTTTATCCGGTGGGGCCGCGCCACGTGGGAGCTGTAATGGCGTGCGGCTGTATGTGGCGTTTCGCTCGACTGTCTGAGCCTCAAGTCCGGTGATCGCTGCTACGGCCCGCCAGTGTGGGTTATTATCTCCCCGTTGCTGAAATGAAGTTGGATCCAGGGCACAAGCGTGCCTCTCGTAAAGCGGAGCTTCCAGCCGAGTGAGTATAGGTGCGGTAGTACGTTATTGAAGTTCAGCGTTTCTTCAGCTGGTAGGTGTCTGGTCCGGTCACCGGACAGTTAGGTCTATGGCACAAGAGTCTCTAATTGCTTTTAAACTTATTGTTGCCCTTCAAATCTCCATAATGGAACCTGTGTGTGAGAATATGTTACGGAGCAAAGTTAAAGTGCAGCCATGTTCCTGCACGGCTACGCTCCGCCCCCCCCCCCCCCCCCCTATTGGCTGATTTTAATTTTTCAGCCAATAGGAATGCAACGGTACCCCAATATATGAGGGGTACCTTGCATTGAATCCTCAGTGCGCTGCGGACGATCGCATGAAGAGGACCTCCACGCCAGACCGATGGAACTCCGCCTGGACCTCCACCTCTGTGCATCCACCGCCTCCACAGGGATAAAGAAGATAGAAAATGCCAGGCCCGCGATGGATGAAGATGGAGCCGCCTGGATGAAGATGCTTCGCCGCTGGGATGAAGATCTTTCACTGGACTTCAGCAACTGTGAGTACCGATTTTGGGGTTAGTGTTAGGTATTTTTTTGTTTTTTTAGGGTGTTTTTTTTTCCGATTAGGGCTTTTTTATTTTAATGGGCCTAAAAAGAGCTGAATGCCCTTTTAAGGGCAATGCCCATACAAATGCCCTTTTCAGGGCAATGGGTAGATTAGTGTTTTTTTAGTTAGATTTTTTTATTTTGTGAGTTGGGGGGGGTGGTGAGGGTTTGTAATGTTAGGGGTTGCTTGTTTTTATTTTTTTTTGCAAAAGAGCTGTTAACTTTAGGGCAATGCCCTACAAAAGGCCTGTTTGTTATTTTTTGTAATGGTAGTTTTTTTATTTTTTGTAATTTAAGTGTTTATTATTTTTTGTAATTGTAGTTTAAATTTTTTAGTAATCTAAGGCCTAGATTTGGAGTTTGGCGGTAGCCGTGAAAACCAGCGTTAGAGGCTCCTAACGCTGGTTTTAGGCTACCTCCGGTATTTGGAGTCAGTCAAAAAAGGGTCTAACGCTCACTTTTCAGCCACGACTTTTCCATACCGCAGATCCCCTTACGTAAATTGCGTATCCTATCTTTTCAATGGGATCTTCCTAACTCCGGTATTTAGAGTCGTGTCTGAAGTGAGCGTTAGAATTCTAACGACAAAACTCCAGCCGCAGAAAAAAGTCAGGAGTTAAGAGCTTTTTGGGCTAACGCCGGTTCATAAAGCTCTTAACTACTGTACTCTAAAGTACACTAACACCCATAAACTACCTATGTACCCCTAAACCGAGGTCCCCCCACATCGCCGCCACTCGATTAAATTTTTTTAACTATCCAAAGCTTAGGCCGATACAGACGCGGAAGCGTCAGTGAGATCCGGGGGATTGGCGGAGCAAACCACTTACACAGGCTACAGGGGAGCAAGCTGCCGGAAACGGCTGGTGGGGCCGTGCAGGCACACAAAAGAACGAAAGAAGGCAGCTGCTCAAAAGGAGTGTGAAATTCAAGGGCTATAGAAAAAAAGGTTTTAAAAGAAAAATCCTTTATTAAATCATATAAAAATGCAGGAAGTACAGGGCAAACAAACTCCCTGACTAGTTTCGTGCTCTGTTGAGCACTTAATCATAGGGTGAGTTTGTTTGGAGTTCAAGGCCCATTTAAAGGCACAGAACACCTGTATGCAATTACACATTTAAAAACTGCAAAGATTGTTAAAAAATATATATCAACATTCTACAAACACTGTATATGGCTTAGGAGGAACAAGTAAATTAACAAATAACTTCCCCAATAATGAATGTATAAATAAATAAACAAATATCACAAATGGGATCCAAAAGAGAGACACAGTGCAACCTTTGTTGAAGAACACCATATTAAATTAGAATACCAGTGGAATTCTGATCAAAATTGTTATTATCCTATATTTATTGTATGCATTGAATTTGCTGTAGAATATATTAAAAGATGTATGTTTTTAAGAGACCATATAAATGTTTATAAAACCATAATTGGATAGATCATACATCCTTCAATATACCCTATTGTAACAAAATCACATGCAAACATGATATGACTACAAAAGTTTTTAAATTGGAAGTTTTTAAATTGATGTATGTAAATACATGTACCCCATTATTATTCCTACAAAAAAGGGGGGGGGATTTTTAAAACATGTGTGTTATACAATTATGTTTATTTATGCATCAACATACATCAATATGCATCAACTTATACATATCAGTCAAAACCCTGAAGGAAAAACAAGAGATACATGTTGATGAATATATATCTAATCATAATATAAAATGCAATGTAATACAGAATCAATATAAAATCAATATATAATCTAAACAAAAAAACCCATATAGGGGATAGATAAGTGAAGCCCATTTAGGGGATAGATAGAATTGTGTATAAACATAACGGTCCACATAGGAGATAGAATAATCAACACAATAATAAAGTACTATAATGCAACAATATATCAAATTAAATTATTCAAAATTATTCTACAAAATAACTCATATCCTATTCACGGTTTAAACCTAGTGGGGTGATAGTTCTCAGCTTGTATATCCAATATAATTCTTGCTTCAGCAAAAGCTTATTCCTATCACCACCCCTAGGTGGAAACATGACACGGTCTATTACCTGGACTCGCATATCAAAGACATTTGTCATATGCACCAGATTAAAATGCCTAGTTCCCTGACTCTAGACCTCAGTTCTCTACTGGTTTGTCCTGTGTATTGCAGGTTGCAAAGTTTACATTCTAGGAGGTAAACCACAAAAGTGGTTCTACAATTAGCGTAGAACTTGTGTGTAAACTCCTCCCATGTTTGGCCACTTCTAAATCCATTCCCAACCTGCACAAAACCACAAGTTATACAGGAGCCATGGCCACACTTGTAGGTTCCCTTCCTCCTAATCCAATCACTCCTATCTGAATTTTTGGAACAGATTTGACTAGGAGACAACTTAGATGACAATGTAGGTGCCCTTTTTGGCACAAATTTACATGTACCAATAATTGGTCTCAAAACATCGTCATTCTCCAATAAATGTAGATTTTTCCTTAAAATAGAACAAACCTGGTAGTATTGTTTTGAATATTCTGTTGAGAAAACTATAGTGTCGTGTTCCAAAATATTTTGTTTTCTGGTCCCTCTGATTAATTCCTGTTGAGTTTTTTGTCTTACCTCATGGTAGGCTTGCTCCAAGAGATTTTCATCATAGCCCCTAGTTTTTAAACGTTCCAAAAGGGATCGAGCTTGTATATCAAAAAGACTATCTGAGTTAGTATTTCTCCGCAGTCTCATAAGTTGACCCCTGGTAATAGACCGTATCAAATGCGGTGGGTGACATGATCCAGCATGCAAGATTGTATTTCCAGCTGTCAACTTACGATAAGTGTCACTAACCACCTTACCAGTTGCAATGTCGCCATGCAAAGCAAGATCCAAAAAATTCACATCTATCTCATACACATCCCCTACAAACCTTAGATTAAATTCATTCTGACAAACATAATCAAGGAAGTCACTGTACACAAAGGGTTCCTTGACTATAAATATCAAGTCATCAATAAAACGCATGTAGAAAACTATGTTTTCTTTAAAAGGATTATCCTCAGTGTACAGATAAAGGTCTTCCCATAGACCCACATACAGGTTTGCGAAAGAAGGGGCAAATTTAGCCCCCATGGCAGTTCCACAAACCTGTATGTGGAATTCTCTGTCAAACATGAAGAAATTGTGCTTCAATAGAAACTCAATGACTTCACACAATACAAGCTTTACTTCCTCAGTATATCTAGTGTGTTTGTCAAAAAAATACCGGATGGCCCGTATCCCCATGTGATGGGGTATACTAGAGTAAAGTGCAGTGGCGTCCACCACTACCCACTTAAACTCTTTTTCCCATTTAAGGTTCTTTAACAATTGTAGGAGATGTGTAGAGTCCCGTAGATAACTTTTAAGACCCCTCACTAAGGGTTGCAAGATGGAGTCTATCCATTCTGAGGTAGGTTCAAGCAACGACCCAATCCCCGAGACAATAGGTCGTCCCGGAGGTTGGGTCAGGCTTTTGTGTGTCTTTGGTAAGTAATGGAAAATCGGAATCCTTGGATTTTCAGGAATCAAACCTCCCAACTGTTCCCTTGTGAGGAGTCCAATCGAAACTATCTGTTCCAACAGTCTAACCAGTTTGGCCCTGAATAGAGGCATAGGGTTAGAATCCAACTTCCTGTAAGTAGAAGGGTCATTAAGTTGTCTAATACTCTCTTGCACATAGTCTTTCTTGTTTAGAACAACTACATTACCCCCCTTGTCCGAATTTCTGATAACTAGATTGTTGTTATTCTCGAGTAGTGCCAAGGCTACCTTCTCTTTTCTAGTTAGATTTGAACCTATTATTTTCCTTTGTTTTACTGTTTCTTCTAGGGCCAAAATCTCTCTTTCTACCCTTTTCTGATAGAGATTCAGAGCAGGACCCCTAAACTGAATGGGGTAAAACTTGGACGGTTGCTTAATAGGTATGGGAATGTCCCTATTTTCAGGACCATAATCACCTTCCATACCCCTCAAACCCTCTAACAAAATATTATCCAAAAAGTCAAGAGGTAGAGTATGTTCTGTATCAGACCCATGTGTATTATCACTTACATCATCTTGAAAAATTGCCTCCCTAGACTGCACATCTATGTTTTGGATCCCACTTGATTGGGTATTGGTGTTGCATACCGAAAAATACCTCCTCAGTGTCAACTTACGAATAAATTTGTTGACATCCAACAATGTTTTAAACGCAGAGAAGGTGTTAGTCGGAGCAAAACCCAATCCCCTAGACAGCAATGACATTTGTTCAACTGTTAACTCAATATCTGAGAGATTAACAAACTCACCCTATGATTAAGTGCTCAACAGAGCACGAAACTAGTCAGGGAGTTTGTTTGCCCTGTACTGCCTGCATTTTTATATGATTTAATAAAGGATTTTTCTTTTAAAACCTTTTTTTCTATAGCCCTTGAATTTCACACTCCTTTTGAGCAGCTGCCTTCTTTCGTTCTTTTAATTTTTTTAACCCCTAATCTGCCGACCGCCACCTACGTTATACTTATGTACCACTAATCTGCTGCCCCTAACACCATCGACCCCTGTATTATATTTATTAACCCCTAATCTGCCCCCCACAACGTTGCCGCCAGCTACCTACAATAATTAACCCCTAATCTGCCGACCGCAAAGCGCCGCCACCTACATTATAGCTATGTACCCCTAATCTGCTGCCCCTAACACTGCCGACCCCTATATTATATTTATTAACCCCTAATCTGCCCCCCACAACGTCGCCTCCACCTGCCTACACTTATTAACCCCTAATCTGCCGACCGGACCGCACCGCTATTATAATAAAGTTATTAACCCCTAATCCGCCTCACTAACCCTATAATAAATAGTATTAACCCCTAATCTGCCCTCCCTAACATCGCCGACACCTAACTTCAAACATTAACCCCTAATCTGCCGACCGGAGCTCACCGCTATTCTAATAAATGTATTAACCCCTAAAGCTAAGTCTAACCCTAACACTAACAACCCCCTAAATTAAATATAATTTTAATCTAACGAAATTAATTAACTCTTATTAAATAAATGATTCCTATTTAAAGCTAAATACTTACCTGTAAAATAAATCCTAATATAGCTACAATATAAATTATAATTACATTGTAGCTATTTTAGGATTAATATTTATTTTACAGGCAACTTTGTAATTATTTTAACCATGTACAATAGCTATTAAATAGTTAAGAACTATTTAATAGTTACCTAGTTAAAATAATTACAAAATTACCTGTAAAATAAATCCTAACCTAAGTTACAATTAAACCTAACACTATACTATCATTAAATTAATTAAATAAAATACCTACAATTACCTACAATTAAACCTAACACTACACTATCAATAAATTAATTAAATACAATATGTACAAATAACTACAATGAAATAAACTAACTAAAGTACAAAAAATAAAAAAGAACTAAGTTACAAAAAATAAAAAAATATTTACAAACATAAGAAAAATATTACAACAATTTTAAACTAATTACACCTACTCTAAGCCCCCTAATAAAATAACAAAGACCCCCAAAATAAAAAATGCCCTACTCTATTCTAAATTACTAAAGTTCAAAGCTCTTTTACCTTACCAGCCCTGAACAGGGCCCTTTGCGGGGCATGCCCCAAGAAGTTCAGCTCTTTTTCCTGTAAAAAAAACATACAATACCCCCCCCCAACATTACAACCCACCACCCACATACCCCTAATCTAACCCAAACCCCCCTTAAATAAACCTAACACTAAGCCCCTGAAGATCATCCTACCTTGTCTTCACCTCACCAGGTATCACCGATCCGTCCTGGCTCCAAAATCTTCATCCAACCCAAGCGGGGGCTGGCGATCCATCATCCGGTGGCTGAAGAGGTCCAGAAGAGGCTCCAAAGTCTTCATCCTATCCGGGAAGAAGAGTAGATCCGGACCGGCAACCATCATCTTCCAAGCGGCATCTTCTATCTTCATCCGATGAGGACCGGCTCCATCCTGAAGACCTCCGACACGGACCCATCTTCATCCGGCGACGTCCAACTGAAGAATGACGGTTCCTTTAAGGGACGTCATCGAAGATGGCGTCCCTCGAATTCCGATTGGCTGATAGGATTCTATCAGCCAATCGGAATTAAGGTAGGAATATTCTGATTGGCTGATGGAATCAGCCAATCAGAATCAAGTTCAATCCGATTGGCTGATCCAATCAGCCAATCAGATTGAGCTTGCATTCTATTGGCTGTTCCGATCAGCCAATAGAATGCGAGCTCAATCTGATTGGCTGATTGGATCAGCCAATCGGATTGATCTTGATTCTGATTGGCTGATTCCATCAGACAATCAGAATATTCCTACCTTAATTCCGATTGGCTGATAGAATCCTATCAGCCAATCGGAATTCGAGGGACGCCATCTTGGATGACGTCCCTTAAAGGAACAGTCATTCTTCAGTTGGACGTCGCCGGATGAAGATGGGTCCACGTCGGAGGTCTTCAGGATGGAGCCGGTCCTCATCGGATGAAGATAGAAGATGCCGCTTGGAAGATGATGGTTGCCGGTCCGGATCTACTCTTCTTCCCGGATAGGATGAAGACTTTGGAGCCTCTTCTGGACCTCTTCAGCCACCGGATGATGGATCGCCAGCCCCCGCTTGGGTTGGATGAAGATTTTGGAGCCAGGACGGATCGGTGATACCTGGTGAGGTGAAGACAAGGTAGGAAGATCTTCAAGGGCTTAGTGTTAGGTTTATTTAAGGGGGGTTTGGGTTAGATTAGGGGTATGTGGGTGGTGGGTTGTAATGTTGGGGGGGGTATTGTATGTTTTTTTTACAGGAAAAAGAGCTGAACTTCTTGGGGCATGCCCCGCAAAGCGCCCTGTTCAGGGCTGGTAAGGTAAAAGAGCTTTGAACTTTAGTAATTTAGAATAGGGTAGGGCATTTTTTATTTTGGGGGTCTTTGTTATTTTATTAGGGGGCTTAGAGTAGGTGTAATTAGTTTAAAATTGTTGTAATATTTTTCTTATGTTTGTAAATATTTTTTTATTTTTTGTAACTTAGTTCTTTTTTATTTTTTGTACTTTAGTTAGTTTATTTCATTGTAGTTATTTGTACATATTGTATTTAATTAATTTATTGATAGTGTAGTGTTAGGTTTAATTGTAGGTAATTGTAGGTATTTTATTTAATTAATTTAATGATAGTATAGTGTTAGGTTTAATTGTAACTTAGGTTAGGATTTATTTTACAGGTAATTTTGTAATTATTTTAACTAGGTAACTATTAAATAGTTCTTAACTATTTAATAGCTATTGTACATGGTTAAAATAATTACAAAGTTGCCTGTAAAATAAATATTAATCCTAAAATAGCTACAATGTAATTATAATTTATATTGTAGCTATATTAGGATTTATTTTACAGGTAAGTATTTAGCTTTAAATAGGAATCATTTATTTAATAAGAGTTAATTAATTTCGTTAGATTAAAATTATATTTAATTTAGGGGGGTGTTAGTGTTAGGGTTAGACTTAGCTTTAGGGGTTAATACATTTATTAGAATAGCGGTGAGCTCCGGTCGGCAGATTAGGGGTTAATAATTGAAGTTAGGTGTCGGCGATGTTAGGGAGGGCAGATTAGGGGTTAATACTATTTATTATAGGGTTAGTGAGGCGGATTAGGGGTTAATAACTTTATTATAGTAGCGGTGCGGTCCACTCGGCAGATTATGGGTTAATAAGTGTAGGCAGGTGGAGGCGACGTTGAGGGGGGCAGATTAGGGGTTAATAAATATAATATAGGGGTCGGCGGTTTTAGGGGCAGCAGATTAGGGGTACATAAGGATAATGTAAGTAGCGGCGGTTTACAGAGCGGCAGATTAGGGGTTAAAAATAATATGCAGGGGTCAGCGATAGCGGGGGCGGCAGATTAGGGGTTAATAAGTGTAAGGTTAGGGGTGTTTAGACTCAGGGTACATGTTAGGGTGTTAGGTGCAGACGTAGGAAGTGTTTCCCCATAGCAAACAATGGGGCTGCGTTAGGAGCTGAACGCGGCTTTTTTGCAGGTGTTAGGTTTTTTTTTCAGCTCAAACAGCCCCATTGTTTTCTATGGGGGAATCGTGCACGAGCACGTTTTTAGGCTGGCCGCGTCCGTAAGCAACTCTGGTATCGAGAGTTGCAGTTGCGTTAAAAATGCTCTACGCTCCTTTTTTGGAGCCTAACGCTGACATTATATGGACTCTCAATACCAGAGTTATTTTAAAGGTGCGGCCAGAAAAAAGCCGGCGTTAGCTACGCGGGTCGTTACCGACAAAACTCTAAATCTAGCCGTTAGTTTTTTTTATTTTTAGTAATGTTAGGTTTTTTATTTTTAGTAATGTTAGGTTTTATTAGTTTAAGCTTAGGTTTTATTTTTATTTCACAGGTAAGTTTGTATTTATTTTTAAATAGGTAGTTAGTTAATACTTGTAACTTTAATTTAGGTCTATTTTAATTATGTTAAAGTTAGGGGGTGTTAGGTTTAGGGGTTAATTTAGTTTAATTTAGAATATTGCAATGTGGGGGGTGGCAGTTTAGGGGTTAATAGGTTTAGTTAGTTTGGGCGATGTGGATGTATGGCGGTTTAGGGGTTAATAGGTTTATTTAGTGTTTTAGTTAGTGTTGGCGATGTGGGTGTACGGTTGTTTAGGGGTTAACAGGTTTAGTTAGTGTCTGCGATGTTGGGGAACTGCGGTTTAGGGGTTAGTTGGTTTAGTTAGTGTTGGTGATGTTTAGAAACAGGGGTTTAGGGGTTAATAAGTTTAGTTAGTGTTGGCGATGTTTGGGAACGGCAGTCTAGCGGTTAATAGGTTTATTTAGTGTTTTAGTTAGTATCGGCGCTGTCGGGGAACTGCGGTTTAGGGGTTAACAGGCTTAATTAGTGTTGGCGATGTCGGGGAACGACGGTTTGGGGGTTAATAGCTTTATTTAGTTAGTGTCGGCGATGTCGGGGAACTGCGGTTTAGATTAGAACAATGAAAAATTATGAATATGAATAATGAATGGATAAGAAAATTCGGAAACGGATTTATTCATTTTATGAATTTTTCGGGATTTTAGTTATGGTGCCGATTCGAAAATTCGGATTAATTCGAATTTCCGAATCGCCTAAAATTTAGCCAAAACGAATTGCACATGTCTAATTTTGTTGTAGATATTCTAGTGTTACAAAGTTATTGTATATTTATATTAGGTGATATAAAGTTTATCACTACTAAGCCAATCCCCAGATTTACCAGCGCCATGTTGCGATGTCAATACACCGTAAGAACAATGGAGTATAACATACATCATGGGATAAGAACTCTGTATGGCGATTGGCCACTTATCCTTCATAGACACTATAAAGGGAGACCGGCAATGAAGAGCTGGCATCCACATCTTACAAACCCTCCTTGAAGAAGTTTGGTCGAATCCGAATGAAAAGTATAGAGATGATGCACTTCCGAGATTAAACCTGTCAGTGTGGTCACGTGTTTCCGGTGTTGGTGGCTAATGACGCCAAATAGAGACTAGCAGCAGAATGCTGTTCGAAACTTTTGTTTTGCGCTTTGGACATACGAACATTGGATCCGGTGCTACACATTCAGGTGGAAACCGGTGTAGTACTTAAATACAACTTTATGATTTTAAGTGTAAAAGAGCATGTATTTTGTGAATGGTATTGTTAATAAATAATCTGAATTGGAGCTGCAATTTTTTGTTTATTCACCAGACTCTGCTATCTACTTTGTCTGGATCAAGAAATTTCAAGCTTATGGGAGCTGCACCAGGATTAATTTAAATGCTCATCCAATATTATGGACTAAGTGTCTTTTAAATATTTTTTGCATTGTTCAAATCATTTGTTTATTTGCATTTCTCTAAAAGAATAATTTTATGGTGTACCAGGAAATATTTTTAGATTTCTATGTTCTAGTCACATATTTTTTATATATGTAGATTTTTTCCTGAGGCGCTTTTATACTTGTATTTGGGTAAATTGGATATCAGTGTTAGCACTTATTAATTTTAGTGTTTGAAAACTGCTCCAGCTACTTCCCAACCAATCACTCCTCTCACTGGCAGTACTCCTGGTCCTAAACTACCACTTCCTGAAAAATTTAATGGTACTTTGGATGATTGTAGGGGATTTCTCAATCAATGTCCCTGCACTTCAAGAACAATCCAGTCCTTCTCTACCTGAGATGCACAAGTCACCTTTATTATATCATTACTTAAGGGGAAGGCTCTCTCCTGGGTCTCTCCTCTCCTGGAAAATAATGACCCAGTGCTACAGAACTCTGAATCTTTCCTCTCTGCTATACAAGTTGTCTTTGACAAGCCCAGTAGAGCAGCTATGGCTGAGCACTCACTCCTAGAATTGCAATAGTGTTCAGAGTCCGTGGCCCTATACGCTATAGAGTTCCATACACTAGCTGCAGAAACAGACTGGAACACCAGGGCTCTGAAGCCTACATTCAGACTAGGTCTTTGTGAATGTTTAAAGGATGAGCTGGTATGACATACCTGACTCCCTTGAGGAGTTTATCACACTCTGCATTAAATTGGACTCAAAACATTAGGAAAAACAAATGGAAAAGGACTGCAGCCAGAGAACCTATAAACCTATGATTCGCTTTGCTGCTCGCTTCAGTTCTCCACCTCCTGCAGTGTCTTCTCCTCCTCCTGAGGAATCTATGGAAATCAGTTCCATCCGTCTTTCTGAGAGAGGGCACACAGATGTAACCTAGACCTCTGCCTGTATATGTCAGGTATCTGCTGGAGTGTTTGTACCTTTAAACAAACTCTATATAAGGCTACTCCTCCCCCTTCCACCTGCCAATTAATTTGGTTGTGTTACTGAACAAACTACCTGCATGCAGATTCTGCTGACGCTCTGCAAAGATAATTTAATATCAAGCTTCAAGATTATATTCCTGTGAATAACCTTAACGTTTCCAACCATTCCAAACAAAACTGCTCACTAAGGGATTAATAACGGACTGTCTGTTATCTGGCGAGTACAAACTAATCTAATCCCTGTTCATCCACCTCACAGGATACATAAGCCTACACCGGACTTTAACAACAATTCATCTGTTACCTAAGGCTGTGTTTCATATGAACTGTGATTTGAATACCGGCTACTCTGCTTCCAGCCTCTCATTGCCTTGTTCGGCTTCCAGCCGTTCGCTCTCTGTGCTCTCATCGTGCACACAGCCTGTCAGTACATTCAGCGACCTGATTGGTCAGACAGTACACGCCTCTCTCACAGTCGCTACCGCTGCAGCTCCACGCACCTCTCCTCTCTCACAGACGCTGCCGCTTCAGCTCCAAGCACCACTCCTTACTGTAAGTTACAACGGACTCTGTTGTGAGTGCTCTCTCAATAGTCTCTTGTTCAAGACCTATACCAACCATCTCAGTGAGCCAACAGCTAGCGAAGACAACCTCATCTCATTGCATTTAACTACTAAACTGCTGTTCTCCTACTAAAGTGCAGTCTGACTGTCTCAGATACATCTCCTGTAACAAGATAACAGGAGTCACACTAAATATCTTAACTATACTTTCATTTTTGGTCTGCAGTTGAGATTCACTGTTCACAAGTCCTGACATATTAATTGGCCAAAAAAAAATATAATGGATCCAGCAGACCTTCCAAACGTTGTATACAACCTTACACAACGTGTGGATCAACTCTCACAGGCTTTCAGAGAGCTCCAATTGCAAAATGATAATTTGAGGGCAGCTTTAAGGGATAATACACCAGAACCACAAGTCTGCTTACCGGAAAGATTTTCAGGTGACAGAAAGAATTTCAGACAATTCAGGAATGCCTGCTACCTTTTGTTTCAAATGCGCCCAAGGACCTATCAAACAGAGAGGCTAAAGGTTATGACTGTTATTTCCTTTCTGTCTGGTGAAGCCAGGATCTGGGCCGATAATCTTTTTGAAAATAATGATCCTTCTCTCACTTCTTTGACTGATTTCTTCACACAAATGAGCTTACTTTACGAAGATACGCAAAAACAGCTCACGGCAGAAGCCAAGATGCGTTCCCTTAGACAGGGTAGACGTCCAGTGGAGGAATACCTCACAGAATTCAAATTATACATCAAAGACTCTGAATGGAGTGAGGTAGCATTACGGAATCAGTATCGTTTGGGACTATCGGATATCCTCAAGGATGAAATAGCCCGTACTGAGCTCCCCAATACTCTGGAAGGTATCATGAACCTCTCCATACAGATAGATCGTAGAATCAGAGAGAGGCGTGTCGAAAGACAACAGTCTGAACCTCCACTAAGAATGACCTCACCTTCCCAAGGTACAAAGGATTCCTCGGTTCCCATGGAGATGGGTTTCACAAAAGGCCCACTCACACTAGAAGAAAGGCATCGCAGACAGCAGAAGGACCTATGTATGTATTGCGCTTCCCCTGCTCATACAGTAAAGAACTGCCCTCTGCTCCAACGTCAGAAAAAAAGTAAGTTGACAGTCACTAGGAATTGTCTAACTAACAAGATATCTGATGTTGCTTACTGTACTCTCCCCTTATCCTTACAGTGGGACCACCAGGCCCTTCAGGCGGAAGCAATCATTGATTCTGGAGCCTATGCAAACTTCATTGACTTATCCCTTGTAAAAAAAAAAAAAATTCCCTTGTGTGTGAAAGCAGTACCCGTGTCTCTACGTGTTATTGATGGTTCCATGGTGAGCTCTGGTCCCATTACACATCACACAGTTCCTCTTAGAGTCACTATAGGTAAGGGGCACACTGAATTGATATGCTTTGATGTCATTCCTTCCCCTCTATTTCCTATAGTGTTGGGGTTGTCATGGTTACAGCAACATCAGCCCTCCATCTGCTGGCAGTCCCTACAAGTGGACTTGAACTCCACTTACTGCGTTGAGACCTGTTATCCTCAACAGAATATACTACATCTTTCAAACCCAACGATCCCCGCTGAATACCAGGATTTTCAGGATGTTTTTGACAAGAAGCAGGCAGAATCTCTGCCCCCACATCGGATATACGACTGTCCTATTGAGTTGTTACCTGGATCAACCATCCCCTATGGGCACTTATATCCCCTCTCACAACCTGAACTGGATCATTTAAAAGCTTACTTGGACGAAAATTTGAAGAAGGGTTTCATCCGTCCATCTACATCTCCGGCAGGCGCTGGGATGTTTTTTGTGAAAAACAAAGACAATTCTTTACGTCCTATAATCGACTACCGTGAGTTGAATAGAAGAACCAAAAAGAACAGGTATCCTCTTCCCTTGATCTCTGAACTGGTGGAACGTCTCAGTAAGGCTACTGTTTACACCAAGCTAGATCTCAGAGGGGCGTACAACCTGATTAGGATCAGGGAAGGGGATGAGTGGCTCACCGCTTTCCGCACAAGATACGGTCTTTATGAGTATTTGGTGATGCCATTCGGGCTCTGCAACGCCCCTGCTACGTTCCAATACTTCATCAATGATGTCTTCAGGGATTTATTGGACGTATGTGTTGTTATTTATTTGGATGATATCCTTATCTATTCAAACTCCATAGAAGAACATAAAAAGCATGTCCGTTGGGTTTTGGGTAGACTTAGGACTCACCACTTATATGCCAAGTTGGAGAAGTGTTCATTCCATTCCAATGAAATAACTTTCCTAGGTTATAACATTTCCTCATCAGGGGTTAAGATGGAAGAAGATAAGATTGATGCTATACTCAAGTGGCCTACACCTCGCTGTAAAAAGGATGTTCAACGGTTTCTAGGCTTTGCCAACTTCTATCGGAAGTTTATCAAGAATTTCTCCAAGATCGCAAAACCCCTCAGTACTCTTACTGGATCCCATAAGCAGTTTATCTGGGACATGGAGTCGGAGAAAGCCTTTTCTTCTCTCAAACGAAGTTTTACCACCGCTCCCATCCTTCGGTTCCCGGATACAAAACTCCAGTTCATTTTAGAAGTTGACGCTTCGGAGTATGCTCTCGGAGCAATTCTATCACAGCGTAATTCCCCTACAGAACCCATACATCCTGTAGCTTTCTACTCTAGAATAATGACCCCTGCTGAACACAACTATGCTATAGGGGAGAAGGAACTTCTGGTTATCAAGTCAGCACTGGAACATTGGAGGCACCTTTTGGAAGGTACTATCCTTCCTATTCTCATCTGCACTGACCATAGGAATTTGGAGTACCTCCAGACTTGTAAGACGCTCTCTGCCAGACAGGCACGTTGGAGTCTGTTTTTTACAAGGTTTAATTTCCAGATCACCTACCGCCCTGGTAACAAAAATGGGAAAGCAGATTCACTATCCAGATACTTACAGCATCCAAGCTACTCTACCCAGCACTCAAGTATCCTAAATCCCCATCACTTTCTGGGCTTCTCCAGTCATGCTTCTTCTACTTTACGTGCTCACCAAAAGGCTGACAACACTCTGTCAAAAACCTTACAGCATCCTGATTCAAGAGGTATCAATCATGTGAAGGGCAAAATATACGTCCCCCCTACATTGAGACAGGAAATTCTCCAAGAACACCATGACTCTCCGCTTGCAGGTCACTCAGGCATTCGCAAAACCACCGAATTGATTACAAGAAATTTCTGGTGGCCAGACCTCCACCGAACTGTGGATTCATTCATCAAATCTTGTCAAATTTGTGCAGTATCCAAGTCTGATAGATCCAAACCTTTTGGCGAGCTCCAACCATTGCCGATACCTGAAAGGCCTTGGCACACAATCGGTTTGGATTTTATCGTGGAGTTACCAGAATCTAATCATTCCAACACCATCATGGTAGTGGTGGACTTCCTCACAAAGATGGCACACTTTATTCCTCACCACAAACTACCCACAGCTACAGAAACCGCAGTTCTTTTCCTTAAACATGTTGTACGTCTCCATGGCTTGCCATCGATCATAGTCTCTGACAGGGGCTCACAATTCACTTCCAGATGCTGGAGACACTTGTGCTCTGTTTTAAAAATTGACCATCGGTATAGCACGGCTTTCCATCCCCAAACAAACGGCCAAACGGAGAGAGTGAACCAATGGATAGAGCAGTATATACGTTGTTACTGCTCCCACCAACAAGATGCTTGGGAAAGTAATATTCCTATGGCTGAGTTTGCATACAATAACACCTTCAACTCTTCCATAAAGTGTTCACCATTTTACGCAAATTATGGTTATCATCCGACATTCCATCTCTACCCACATCTTAATATCACATCTCCACATGTGGACGATACCTCCAGAACTTTATCAGACATAGTTGTTTTCCTCAAAGATAATATCAAGCTAGCTCAGCAAAGCCATAAACGCTATTATGACTCAAAAAGACGTAAACCTCCTTCCTACCTTATAGGGGATAAGGTTTGGCTTTCAACAAAATACTTAAAATTGAAGACCCCTTCTAAGAAATTCTCCCAACTCTACATAGGACCTTACGAGATATCTAAAGTAATAAATGAAAATGCCGTCACTTTGTCCCTTCCTCCTGAGTTACCTGTGCATCCCACATTCCATGTATCTCTGTTGAAGCCCTATGTTCCTACCAGACAACAGTTATCCGGGCAATCGATTCCTCCGGTGGTCGTTGATGAAAATGTGTATGAGATCTCAGATATACTCAACTCAAGGATACACCATGGTCAACTGCAGTATTTAATCCGATGGAAGGGTTGCACTGCTGAGGAGGATTCTTGGGAACCTGCTACTAATGTTAATGCCACTCGCCTAATTGCTCGATTCCACAGGGATCATCCTGACCATCCAAATGTAAGTGCTGCAGTGCAGCACCTTTGACGGGGGGATCTGTCAGGTATCTGCTGGAGTGTTTGTACCTTTAAACAAACTCTATATAAGGCTACTCCTCCCCCTTCCACCTGCCAATTAATTTGGTTGTGTTACTGAACAAACTACCTGCATGCAGATTCTGCTGACGCTCTGCAAAGATAATTTAATATCAAGCTTCAAGATTATATTCCTGTGAATAACCTTAACGTTTCCAACCATTCCAAACAAAACTGCTCACTAAGGGATTAATAACGGACTGTCTGTTATCTGGCGAGTACAAACTAATCTAATCCCTGTTCATCCACCTCACAGGATACATAAGCCTACACCGGACTTTAACAACAATTCATCTGTTACCTAAGGCTGTGTTTCATATGAACTGTGATTTGAATACCGGCTACTCTGCTTCCAGCCTCTCATTGCCTTGTTCGGCTTCCAGCCGTTCGCTCTCTGTGCTCTCATCGTGCACACAGCCTGTCAGTACATTCAGCGACCTGATTGGTCAGACAGTACACGCCTCTCTCACAGTCGCTACCGCTGCAGCTCCACGCACCTCTCCTCTCTCACAGACGCTGCCGCTGCAGCTCCAAGCACCACTCCTTACTGTAAGTTACAACGGACTCTGTTGTGAGTGCTCTCTCAATAGTCTCTTGTTCAAGACCTATACCAACCATCTCAGTGAGCCAACAGCTAGCGAAGACAACCTCATCTCATTGCATTTAACTACTAAACTGCTGTTCTCCTACTAAAGTGCAGTCTGACTGTCTCAGATACATCTCCTGTAACAAGATAACAGGAGTCACACTAAATATCTTAACTATACTTTCATTTTTGGTCTGCAGTTGAGATTCACTGTTCACAAGTCCTGACAGTATAGTGGCCCAAAAGGTCACCTACTCAAAGACTGCCCTACCAGACCAGTAAAAAGGCAGGGCTTAATTCTGTTTGGAGGGGCAGAATTAAGCCATAAGTCCAAAATACTCTCCAAGTCTAGAATACTACTACCAATAACTCTTCATTATGCCACCACCAAAGTACAGACTGTGGGGCCTATCTATCAAGCTCCAAATGGAGCTTGACGACCCATGTTTCATGGAGAGTCTTCAGACTCGCCAGAAACACAAGTTATGGAGCAGCGGTCGGGTTGATTGACACCCCCTGCTGGCGGCCCATTGCTCTCCGCATTCAGCGATGTCTTGCGGACCTGATACGCACTGTCGGATCAGGTCCGCAAGACATTTGATAAATAGGCCCCTATTGCTTTAGTTAATTCTGGGGCAGCAGAAAAATGTATGGATAATACCTTTGCTACTGTTTAAGGCATACCAGCTCAAGAGAAATCTCGGCCCTCTTACGTTTCAACTATTTCTGGTCAGCTATTAGGATCAGGTGTGATTACTCTGCAGACCAAACCCCTTATCACCACAGTCGGAGTACTCCATACAGAAACTCTCATGTTTGATCTGGTATCATCCTTTTATGTTCCAGTCATATTGGGCCTTCCCTGGCTTAAAAAACATGACCCTGTCTTTTCCTGGTCTACAGGAGAGTTATCTTCATGGGTGCTGCTTGTTTTAACCATTGTCTGTCAAGTCCTATAAAAAAAACACACTACACAGCTTGCCTATATTTCCCCTTTGGCACTTCCAGATATGTACGTGGATTTCCAAAAGTACAGTATCCCACAAAAGTGAGTAAACCCTCACATTTTTGTAAATATTTTATTATATCTTTTCATGTGACAACACTTAAGTAATTACACTTTGCTACAATGTAAAGTAGTGAGTGTACAGCCTGTATAACAGTGTAATTTGCTGTCCCCTTAAAATAACTCAACACACAGCCATTAATGTCTAAACTGTTGGCAACAATAGTGAGTACACCCCTAAGTGGAAATGTCCAAAGTGGGCCCAAAGTGTCAATCGTTTGTGTGGCCACCATTATTTTCCAGCACTGCCTTAACCCTCTTGGGCATTAAGTTCACCAGGGCTTCACAGGTTGCCACTGAAGTCCTCTTCCACTCCTCCATGACGACATCATGGTGCTGGTGGATGTTAGAGATCTTGCGCTCCCCCACCTTCTGTTTGAGGATGCCCCACAGATGCTCAATAGGGTTTATGTCTAGAGACATGCTTGGCCAGTCCATCACTTTTACCCTCAGCTTCTTTAGCAAGGCAGTGGTCATCTTGGAGGTGTGTTTAGGGTTGTTATCATGTTGGAATACTGTCCTGCGGCCCAGTTCCCGAATGGAAGGGATCATGCTCTGCTTCAGTATGTCACAGTACATAATGGCATTCATGGTTCCCTCAATGAACTGTAGCTCCCCAGTGCCAACAGCACTCATGCAGGCCCAGACCATGATACTCCCACCACCATGCTTGACTGTAGGCAAGACAATTTTGGTTTTGTACTCCTCCTCTCCTGGTTGCCGCTACACACGCTTGACACCATCTGAACCAAATAAGTTTATCTTGGTCTCACTGGACCACAGAACATGGTTCCAATAATCCATGTCCTTAGTCTGCTTGTCTTCAGCAAACTGTTTGCAGGCTTTCTTGTGCATCATCTTTAGAAGAGGCTTCCTTCTGGGACAACAGTCATGCAGACCAATTTGATGCAGTGAGCGGCGTATGGTATGAGCACAGGCTCACCCCCACCCATTCAACCTCTGCAGCAATGCTGACAACACTTATATGTCTATTTCCCAAAGACAACCTCTGGATATGACACTGAGCATGTGCACTCAACTTCTTTGGTCGACCATGGCCAGGCCTGTTCTGAGTGGAACCTGTCCTGTAAAACCGCTGTATGGTCTATCCCACCGTGCTGCAGCTCAGTTTCAGGGTCTTGACAATCTTCTTATAGCCTAGGGCATCTTTATCTAGAGCAACAATTCTATTCCTCGATATGGAGGCATCCTGCAATACCCCTTTACAAGCCTCCGATGCAGAGAGAGCCACTCTGTGGCCCTCTCTGCACTGGTAGCGATGGTGCCGTTGTCTGGATGGGAGGGAGCGTGCGTGTGCGTGCACGAGGCGCATGAGCGTGCACATAGCGCGCGTGCGCTGGCATTAGCCACACTGACACCAATGAATTAGGGCTGAAAGGCAGATAAAGTTAAAAAAATTTTTTTCATTTAAAACGATCTGGGGGGGGGGGGGGGGTGGTATTGTGGGGGGGGGGCTGCTACACTACAGAAAGAGTTTTAAGTTAAAAACAAAATAAAAATACTTTGGTTTTTGGGGCCAAACTGGGTACTGGCAGACAGCTGCCAGTACCCAAGATGGCGGTAATTAGGTAGGGGAGAGGGTTAGAGAGCTGGAGGGGGAGATCAGGGAGGTTTTGGCTAAGGCAGGGGTCTATCACAGCTAAAATATTTTATTATTTTTATTTAAAACAAATAAAACTCTTTTATTTAGTACTGGCAGACTTTCTGCCAGTACTTAAGATGGCGGGAACAATTGTGGGGTGGGGAAGGGAAGAGAGCTGTTTGGGAGGGATCAGGGGGTGGGATGTGTCAGGTGGGAGGCTGATCTCTAAAATTAACCCTGCAAACTCCCTACAAGCTACCTAATTTAACCCCTTCACTGCTGGGCATAATTCACGTGTGGTGCGCAGCAGCATTTAGCGGCCTTCTAATTACCAAAAAACAACGCCAAAGCCATATACGTCTGCTATTTCTGAACAAAGGGGATCCCAGAGAAGCTTTTACAACAATTTCTGCCATAATAGCACAAGCTGTTTGTAAATAATTTCAGTGAGAAACCTAAAATTGTGAAAAATGTAAAGTTTTTTTTTTTTATTTGCTCGCATTTGGCGGTGAAATGGTGGCATAAAATATACCAAAATGGGCCTAGATCAATACTTGGGGTTGTCTACTACACTACACTAAAGCTAAAATTAACCCTGCAAGCTCCCCAATTAACCCCTTCACTCCTGGGCATAAAACACGTGTGGTGCGCAGCAGCATTTAGCGGCCTTCTAATTACCAAAAAGCAACCCCAAAGCCATATAAGTCTGTTATTTCTAAAAAAAGGGGATCCCAGAGAAGCATTTACAACCATTTGTGCCATAATTGCAGAAGCTGTTTGAAAATAATTTCAGTGGGAAACCTAAAGTTTGTGACAAAATTTGTGAAAAAGTGAACTTTTTTTTTTTAATCGCATTTGGCGGTGAAATGGTGGCATGAAATATACCAAAATGGGCCTAGATCAATACTTTGGGTTGTCTTCTAAAAAATATATACATGTCAAGGGATATTCAGGTATTCCTGACAGATATCAGGGTTCCAATGTAACTAGGGCTAATTTTGAAAAAAAGTGGTTTGGAAATAGCAAAGTGCTACTTGTATTTATTGCCCCATAAATTGCAAAAAAAGCAAAGAACATGTAAACATTGGGTATTTCTAAACTCAGGACAAAATTTAGAAACTATTTAGCATGGGTGTTTTTTGGTGGTTGTAGATGTGTAACAGATTTTTGGGGTAAAAGTTAGAAAAAGTGTTTTTTTTTTCCATTTTTTCCTCATATTTTATAAATTTTTTTTTAGTAATTTATAAGATATTATAAAAATAATGGTATCTTTAGAAAGTCCATTTAATGGCGAGAAAAACAGTATATAATATGTGTGGGTACAGTAAATGAGTAAGAGGAAAATTACAGCTAAACACAAACACTGCAGAAATGTAAAAATAGCCATTGTCATTAAGGGTAAGAAAATTGAAAAATGGTCCTGTCATTAAGGGGTTAATGGCTGTGTATTGAGTTATTTTGAGGGGACAGCAAGTTTACACTGTTATACAGGCTGTACACTCACTACTTTACATTGTAGCAAAGTATCATTTCTTCACTGTTGTCACATGAAAAGATATAATAAAATATTTACAAAAATGTGAGGGTGTACTCACTTTTGTGGGATACTGTATTTTCTAAACAGAATGCAGAGCTCCTTCCTCCACATCAAGAATGGGACTGTGCTATCAACCTGCTTCCTGGAGCACCTATTCCTAAGGGGAAGACCTATCCTATATCTCACTCTGAATCCAAAGCTTTGGAGGAGTACATTTCTGAAAATCTTGAGCAAGGGTTTACCCATCCATCCTCTTCCCCTGTTGGGGCTGGGTTCTTCTTTATTGAGAAGGATGGGGTCTCAGACCTTGTACAGACCACCCGGAATTGAACCGGATCAGTGTTAAGGACGCTTACCCTCTTCCACTCATCCTTGAGCTTTTTGATTATATAAAAAATGCCATGATATATACCAAATTAGACTTACTTGGGGCTTATAATCTTATACGCATCAAGGAAGGAGATGAATGGAAAATGGCTTTCAATACTCGCCTAGGGCATTTTGAATACCAAGTAATGCCTTTGTACTCTGTAATGCTCCAGCTGTATTTCAGTTTTTCATTAACAAAGTATTTTGGTACTTTATAAATAAGTTAATTATCATTTATTTAGACAATATACTCATATATGTATCACTTAAAAAGTACAATGGCACTACTCTATTAGTGTAGAGGGAACACTGTATTGGTTTTAGCGTTTATTCTCAATACGCTTATAATTAGTGTTTATGGTGCTAAGTATCAAAACATGCACTTTATTTACAGTTCCAACAGAGAAGCTAGACAGGATACTTGTAAAGCACTCTTCCCTCAAAGTTGGAGGTTAGGTGCATCTAAGGATATATCAAATTAAAAATTCCAATCTTTATTATCACATTTAAAATGGGTTACAGTGTAACATTAAAAACAGTTGCAGCAAGGTAGCCCATACTGAAAAAGAATAATAGCTTCAAGAATGATAACACAACATATATGGTTAGCGTAAGATGTTGGTAAAAAACTAGTGATCAACTTGGGTCAAGACTTTATTGCTGTGAGTATATCAGTTTATATATAGTTAAATTGTGATCAACTAGTGGAGTGACGCTAGTTTTAAATTAACTCAAAGTTATTCACAGTGTGTTTATATACATCACTGACTTAAACTTCTGTAAGAGTCATGTACTTCGTTATCACAGGGGTGTGTACATTTTATAAAGGGTGGCAGTCGTATAAATCATTGTGGTTATTACACAGGAATTAATCATTATATTGTCTCTAACAAAGGTTGCACCCCAATTGAGTATATTATCAACACCACACATTTTCAATCGCACATGAGATTTAACTAGGAAGATAATGTATTAATGGGACAGTCAAGTCCAAAAAAACTTTCATGTTTCAAATAGGGCATGTAATTTTAAACAACTTTCCAATTTACTTTTATCACCAATTTTGCTTTGTTCTTTTGGTATTTTTAGTTGAAAGCTAGACATAGGAAGGCTCATATGATAATTTCTAAGCCCTTGTAGGCCGCCTCTAATCACATGGTTTTGTATTTGCTTTTCACAGCAGGGGAGAGCTAGTTCAGGTAAACCCTATAGATAACATTGTGAGCACGCCCGTGGATTGTGGCAGACACTGCACTAATTGTCTAAAATGAAAGTCAAAACATAATAAATAAAATGTCATGTGATCAGGGGACTGTCAGAAGATGTTTAGATACAAGTTAATCACAGAGGTAAAAAGTGTATTATTATAACTGTGTTGGTTATGTAAAACTGGGGAATGGGTAATAAAGGGATTATCTATCTTTTAAAACAACAAAAATTCTGGTGTTGACTGTCCCTTTAAATTGAGCTCAATTCTAATAAAACAACATTGTTTCTTATTCTCATGTGGATCGTGTTTGCAACTTGGTTTGTATTGTGGACGGCGGCCAATTAATAGATTAGTGTAGCTGATATTGAGAACTCCTACTGTGTAAAGAGACTGAGCCCAGATTTATCAAAAATCAACACCACACTGCGGTGATTACGTGTAATGGATGACTGCCCTTAAATAGAATAGTATAGCTGCTTATCAGGACTTCATTTTCCAGAATCATACTTATGCAAAGAGGCCGCACCCAAATTGATTATATACACCACATGAAATCTAAGTATATGAGTGTGGAGTGCTGTATTAAGCAGGGAGCACAGTAAGTGCCAGGGACAATGGGGAAAGAGGAAAGCAGCTGCCCACTCCCAGGGGGGGGGGGGGGAGGGGGAGCTGTGTGGAAGAACAAGGAAAGGGAAAGGGGGGGGGGGAGTTAGGGATAAGCCAGGGGAGGGTTTAAGAGAGGGGGAAAGGAAGGCATAAAAGGGCTTACCTGTAAGGTGACCACGTGTCCCGTATTGCCTGGGACAGTCCCACATTTTAAAGGTCTGTCCCGGGTCCCGGGTACCTCCATTCATTGTCCCGGACTGACTGAAACTAACTGACAGCACACTGTGACAGCTGACAGCACTGACAGGTCACGCGGATTGATTGACTCACTTTCACTGACTAAGACTAGTCTCTAGGGCAGCTTGTTGCCAGCTTCCCGCAGTGCAGATAGATAGATAGTGAGAGTTTTGAGACTCCTCCTAGACTCCAGTCTCCAGACAACATCATCCCAGGGGGCAGGGGGCCAGACTGCAGACCAGACCAGAGGCACCAGATATGAATTAATTTTATTTTAATATATGCAAGTCAATATTCCCCCGGCTGGGCCGGCCCACACCCGCCACCCCCTCTGGTTACCATCTAGTCTAGTCTAGCTCTAGCCTCTATATAATGCGATACAATATGTTGGGTGCGTCCCTGAATGGCAGTTTGGATATGTGGTCACCCTACTTACCTGGTGCTGTGGCATCAATCTAAAAATTTTCTTTTCTGTTGCAGGGTCAATCGTGGAGCTTGAAGCATCATGGATCGTTGCAGTAGGAAGCATAATTCCCCCAGGAGACTTCAGGACAGCGTCGTGAACATCCAACTGCCAAGGAGGAAAAAGACAGGAGCAGTTAAGTGCAATATTAGGGCAAAAAATCCACTCCTTGCTGCTCCCCTCACCCCCTTTCACCTTCATTCCTTCCTACTCACCCCCTGCTATCCCCTTCCCCCCCTACCAGTCCTCGCTGCTCCTCTCCATTCACCCCTGCCCTGTCTAATTCCCCCGGCCCCCCCCCTCCTTTTCAGCCCCTCCGGTTCCGTTTCCCCTAATGCCTTATGCCCCGCCGGATCTGCCTCCCCGGCCGCTTTCCGCCACCCCTTCAATCCTGGGCTCCTTCCACTTAGGCCGCATAGCCCAATTAGGCCGCATAGCCCAGGCGCAGCCCCGGATGGGCATAAGGCCTACGACGCTCCTCCACGCGCAGCCCCGGATGGGCATAAGGCCTCCGACGCTCATACAAAGTATCCGCCCACCCAGGCCCTCACCCGGAAGCGACCGCGACTTCCGGTTGCGGAGCGGACCGACGGAGCGTTCAGTCAGCTCAGGGGAGCGGAGGAGACAGTCGAGCCCTCCGGTCCCCCCCCTAGCAAACGCGCTGGAGTGGAGGGGGAAACAAGCAAAGTTCCCCCATCAGCCACAAAGCACCGGAAGTGAAGTGGGATATCGCTTCCGGTCGCGCTAGATCACCACTCACGGGCAACAAAGGGGAAGTCCCCAGGGCACAATGAGACCCCTAATAGGGGTAGGCCCTCATACAAAGGCAAGGGGGCCTCTTCCTCCACCTGTAACAAACACATTTACCCTTTCCCAATTGCCCCTGTGCATAACGAGACTCCCGCCAGGGGTAGGCCCTCCAAGAAAAGCCTGGGGGCCCCTTTACCCGCCTGCATCCGGTCCGCTCACCCCCCCATCCGCTCCTCCCCTGCAAAATCCAGGCCTTCAACCCCAAAAACGTTCAGGGAAAACCCACCATACCTCCCTCCCCCTGGGAAACAAAACACATATGAGGTTGGAGGCGTTACACAAGGCCTGCAGGGCCTCCTCTAGCCACAGACTTGAGGACTATTCTCACAGTTATGCCAACACTACCCACCCCCATAAGCTCCTTACTGAGCACTATCCCGGTTGGCTCCCCCCCTCCACCCCATACCACTTACCTCTACCCTCCCCCATCGGCCTATTCCACTGGATCCGTTATGGGATCGTTTGAAGCAAAAGACAATTAGGAAAGCACGGCTGGGGCGATATATAGACGTGTTTTTATTAACCAAGGAGACAGTGAAGAATAAAGACAAGAAAGGTGATAGATCACAAAAGAAAATTGACGCACCCAGGAAAGACATAGTGCAATGGATGAAAGGGTTTCTAATATACGCAGCATGCTACTTAACAGATAGACCGACACAAGGGGAGAGTCTGGTGAGATACATGCACACCATATTGGAGGTATACACAACTTTTGGGGGGCAGGCATGGAGGGATTACGACACTGAATTTAGAAAAAAACTAGGAAAGGCTACCACCAAATATTTCGGTAGAAAGGAACTTGACATGTGGACCAGGCTAGTAAAACCAGACAGTAGCCATAGGCAGAAGGGGAGTTACTACGGCAACACTTTTGGAAATAACATGACAGAGGAGGCTAATAAAAAGATATGTTGGGCTTATAATGACAAAAGGTGTGACAGACAAAATTGCAACTTTAAACATGCCTGTCGATATTGCAAGGGAATTCACCCAGGGGCAGACTGTAATAAAAACACCAGGCGGCCCTTTCGGATCACACATGGTAAGGGAACCAACCAAACACAAACTAACCAACCCCATCCAATGGTACACCCCGCTACACATCAAAATAATTACAAAAATGCTGTTAACATATAAAAACACAAGAAGAGCCACCTTTTTGACAGAATCATTTACTAATGACTTCTGTATACCAACGCAGGGGGAGATAAAAAAAATGGGAAATCACGTAATTTAAAATCAGCATACCAATTTCCAGAGGTCGTGAGAAACAAACTTGAAAAGGAGATTAAGTTGGGCAGGATAGTGGGTCCCTTTGAAAAACCCCCATTACCCAATTTGATAATTTCACCGGTGGGGGTAGTGCCCAAAAAAGAGCAAGGGAAATTCAGACTTATTCAACATTTATCTGCGCCCAAAGGCACGTCAGTAAACGACGCAATAGATGAACAGCTATGTTCAGTAAAGTACCAGTCCTTCGACTACGCAGTCCAAATGATAAGAATATTAGGACCAGGCGCAGAATTGGGAAAAATAGACATAGAGACAGCATTTAGACTGTTACCATTACACCCTCAGAGCTATAGGTTGATGGGAATAAAATTTCAGGGCAATACTTTTATGACCGGTGTTTGGGGTGCACAATATCCTGCGCATATTTCGAGGAATTCAGCACATTTATACATGACATGCTAGTGGAGAGAACAAGGTTAAGCAGTGTAGCACACTATCTGGACGACTTTTTAATCACAGGTGAAGCAGGAACCAAACAATGCATAATGTTAATGACCCACCTACAATCACTACTTAAACAATTGGGGGTACCAATAGCACGGGAAAAGACAGAGGGACCAGTTACCTCACTAACATTCCTAGGGATACAAATAGATACAAGGGAGGAGAAATGCTGCCTCCCGCAAGACAAGTTGCAGAAGCTGGGTAAACAATTAAATAAGACGGGCATATCAAGATACATAACACTCAGGGATATGCAGGCTCTGCTTGGGCTCCTAAACTTTACATGTAAGGTTATCCCCATGGGCAGAATTTTTAACAGACGGTTGGAGCAGGCTACGGCAGGAGTTAATAACCCAAGAAGCAGGATATAATTGACTGACGAGTTGAGGGAAGACATACAGATGTGGGCAAAGTTTATTTCACAGTTTAACGGAGTTAGAATTTGGCAAAAGGGACCCCTTTCAAACCAAGGGCTACATCTATTCACAGACGCAGCGAGCGCACATGGGTTTGGGGCCTATGTACACGGGAAATGGTGCGCAGAAAAATGGCCTAATAATTAGGTGGAAATGGGGGCAGCAAAAATCTCACACTCTTGGAGCTCTTCCCAATAGTGGTTACGGTGGACATCTAGCATCACAGCTGAGAGACAAAAGTGTGAGATTTTGGATGGACAACATGAGTGTAGTGCATGCAATTAATAATTTGGCCTCAAAATCAAAGCCAGTCATTAAACTGTTGTGACTATTAGTAATGAGGTGTATGCAAAGTAACATCACATTTACAGCAATACATTTGCCCGGGGTGAAAAATATATTGGCAGACGCGCTATCACGGGGTAAATGGGAGGTGTTCTGGAAATTGGCTCCTAACGCAGAAAAAATAGAACAGCTTGCCCATGCTATTTTTGGCAGGTGGTGAATCCGAAAGCATCCTTGGGGATTTGGTAAAACAATCCCTCGCCCCCAGAACGTGGAACAATTACACAAGGAATGGGGAGCATTCCTGGCACAAAGCCAGGGACAAGTCAATTCTTTAAATACCCTATGCGAATATTTGGCTATGCAAAGGAGGAGGGGGGTTAAAAAGGGCCTAATCAAGGCAAAGCTAGCCGCAGTATCATTTTTTTGTCAGCTGTTGGAACACAGGGACTACACAAAGCAGTTTATCGTTAAGAAGGTGGTGAAAGGATAGGATAAGGGTAACATAAGAAAAGACCAAAGGAAAGACTGGCTTCAATTTTAAAGGAATTAAAGCATATTTGTAAAGACGATTTTGAAACGAGATTATTTAGAGTGTTATACGCAATATCCTTCGCAGGGGCATTTAGAGTAAATGAAGTGGTAGCAAAAAAGACCAGCAAGGGGGAATAATGTTCAATCAGGTACGATGGTACAAAGACTCCATTATGGTGTATGTGAGGAGGTCAAAAACGGACCCAGAGGGAAAGGGGTGTTGGATATCCATTAACAAAGGCATGGATAAGGGAACATGCCCGATAAGAAACCTGCATAGTTACATGGCTAGGCGACCAAAAGGGGGAAATCAACTGTTTGCACACGCAAAGGGAGGACCGGTTTCTACTTTTCAATTCAGGCAAGTTCTGAAATTAACAGTTCAAAAGCTGGGGTGGGAGGTATCCAGGTATAACACCCACTCGTTTAGAATAGGAGCAGCGACATCAGCAGCTTTAAGTGGAGCAACAGAGGGTGAGATTAAGAAACTAGGCAGGTGGAGATCTAACTGTTTTAAGACATATGTAAGACCATAAAAAAAAAAAAAAAAGAAATTAATTAGGAAAACGACTAAGACGCAGGAAAAATCAATGTTAATAATAGTAAGGTTGTAACGTGTCATTATCCCCTCTGTTTCCATACAGGCAAAAGGGAAAGGGCGGTGAGAGTATGTATAGAGGGACACTCCTACATACACTGGGCAGCAGTCAAAGCGGCAAAGGATAATTACCAACAATTAGGTTTCCACCTTAGCAAAGCGTCTATAAGATGGCTAGGGAGGAGAGGCATGAGATGGGAGCACCTAACGCAAACGATTAACCAGGCAGCGGCAAGGTGGGGGGGCCCAGACATCATAGTAATACACTTGGGGGGAAATGGCATTGGATATTGGCAGAATATAGATTTGATCGCAGCCATCAAGTCAGACTTACAGTGGCTTACTACGAAATGGAAATACCTTAGACTAGTTTGGTCCCCAATAATTTCAAGGTGGACCTGGGGTGGAGTAGAGTCACAGAGAGGAGCTTTCCGGGCAAGGAAAAGAATCAATAGTGCAATTACAAAATTTATCACGACCATGCACGGGCCAGAAAGGCATGGATGGGCAGCACATGGGAGAATAAGGGCGGATTGCGCAGAACTGTACAGGCCGGTAGGGGTACACTTATCGGATAATGGTTTAGATATCTTTCTGGAAGATATAAAGGTCACATTGCAGAGCATGGTAAGTAGAAGTCACAGTAGACAAGGTTAGGAATAGTGGGTGAGGTGGCGGCAAAAGAGTCCCCTCTTTTATTTGTTGTGGGGTATAGGTGGCGGTAATTTGTGGCCAGTATTGGTGCACGGTTTGACCGAGTAACGCACAGGGCGTAAGTGGAACGATAGGCCTTTGACCCTGACGGGCGAGCCGATAGAAAACTTCCACATGCGCAATGTAGCGTATGGTGCGGTGTAAGTTAAGCACATAATGGGCTGGCTGGGGGAGCGCGGGCTCCTTCCATGTTTGAGAACAATTGTGTGGTAATTGTTAAGTCCGCCGCAAATTTAATGGGGTTTAGTTAGGGGACTCATTGCCGTTACTGATGTATATATAAATAAAGTGACCTGTACAAATTTTTGCCACTAAATCGGAGTTGTGTGTTTATTGGGGAAGGGAACAAGAGGGGCATGTTTGTGTCAAAGAGGAGGTTGGCTATAAGGAAATATAGTCTTACGAAGGGAACATTTGGCCCTAAGCCACTTATGAGTGTGGAGTGCTGTATTAAGCAGGGAGCACAGTAAGTGCCAGGGACAATGGGGAAAGAGGAAAGCAGCTGCCCACTCCCAGGGGGGAGGGGGGAGCTGCCTGGAAGAACAAGGAAAGGGAAAGGGGGGGAGTTAGGGATAAGCCAGGGGAGGGTTTAAGAGAGGGGGGAAGGAAGGCAAAAAAAGGTCTTACCTGGTGCTGTGGCATCAGTCTAAAAAATTTATTTTCCCCACCCGCCGATCCCCAAGGAAAAGAAATTATTGCATTGATATTTACTGGTGTTTTTCTTTATTGCAGTGGTCCAAGCCTCAAAACGGTCACAGAGAGCAATGAGTCCAATTAGAAAGAAGAAAATGTCGGGGCGGAGCTAGCCTGCTTCAGAAATGGACGCAAGCTGAAAGAGCTCCGGTGTGAGGCCGGTTTTATTAAAACTTTTAAAGGCTTAGGAACATCTATCTATATGTGTCTATTAGCTACAGAACATCCGCCGACATCAATGATCGAGTAATAGAAGTTTTAAACTCCAGCCAGCACCGTAGAAGATCAGCATTTCTAACACAGCGCGGCTGACCACGCGGTCCGACACAAACACCCGGAGGCCACTACATTCTCAAACCACAGGCCTGCCCGGCTGACTAACCGTCATCTCACCCCTTCGGAACACAGGAGACGGCGATCAGACATTGAGGCGATATGTGACCGCAAAATCCAACGGCTCCAGACACCGCAGTGAGTAAATCTTTCAGAGCTTCCACGCAAGGCCATACATACAGAGCCGCTACATAAAGGAGTATGAAACCCTGTGAAAATATATATAGATGAATCTGTTACACACCATATGTTAGCGCAAACTAAGACACAGTGAATACCTCAACGATATTGGGCAGTTATCACCGCCATAACCAGGCCACGTGGATATATAGATATCAGTTTCAGAGACCCTCTTTGTCACAATCCTCTCCATTTTTACCAAGAGTGATCAATCCCCTCACAGCGGGCAGCAACCTAGCTCACTACCCGGCACTAGCCTGACTCTGATAGTTCCATCTAAACCTTGTTTAACATTGCTCTTTCATGGCTACTAGGAAAGGGCCCAGAACTGAAAAAACATTAAAGGGAACCGGGGCAGTTACACCTAAAGTTCACTCTTTCTTTAAGGCCATGGATAACCCCACTGCACATACTCCCTCTTCTCCTTCAAAATCTCCCCCTGCGCAGGCAGAGACTGACATAACATTGGAAGAAGACAATATTCTTACTAAGGCAGATATACTATCTCTCCCCTCTAAAGAAGATTTCTCCAACTTCATAACACAAGTGAGCTCAATGATTAAATCAAGCCTCACTGAGGTTAAAAAAGAAATTAGCGAAATAGGCAATAGAATTGCAAATCTGGAAGAAAGCCTAGAAAGCACAGACAGGCTACTTGACCAACAAATCCAACATTCAACCTGCAACTCCAATATTATTCAGCAACTACAAGACCAGGTTGAGGACCTGGATAATAGAGGCAGACACCACAATATCAGGATACGGGGAGTCCCTGAATCTATTAAAGCTGCAGACCTGCTGCCCTTTCTCCTGAAACTGTTTAATGAGCTCATGGGAAACAAAAATCAAGAGGTCAGGGTAAAGAATACCTGCTAGACCGTTTTCATCGTGCCTTAAGACCCCTGCCCAAAGACCCCGCACCCCCGCGGGACATTATACTGAAATTCACTAATTATAAAGACAAAGAGGATATCCTATCTGCAGCAAGACAACAAGCACCTATTACTTTTGAGGGACATGCTTTACAATTTTTTGCAGACCTGAGTCAAATGACTTTAACAAAGAGGAGGGAGGCTAAACCCCTGACACTGCTTTTGAGAGAACAAAAAATACCATACCGTTGGGGCTTCCCTTTCTGTCTCAGAGTAGTAAAGGACAATGTTTCTGCTATCTACAGAAGCCCCGAAGACCTGGAATCATTCTGCTCCCAACTGGGCATTCGGCCCCCTACTCTTCCCTCCATATCCGACATGCCTCCCCCACCTAAAGATCAGCGAACACGACGACAAGACTGGACTCAGGTCTCACGCCACAAACGAAACAGAACACAGCCCAAAGACCCATCCTCAAACCCGGACTGATTCTCTTGAAAAACATTTAACTAATGCAAAGAATGTGCGGTTATGCTTTCTGCTTTTCATTAGCCATACTGTACATGCCTAGAATAAACAACTGGTCCCTAGCAATCTAGATTTACAGCAGTAACATTAGACTCCCAGCTTTACTGTCCCCCTACTTAGTCCCTACATATGGTTATTGAGGTCTGTTGATTATCCCAGCCGTCAAAAGTGAGATTAACCTCCCATATGGCCTGTTACAATTGCTGCCCATATTTCTAGATGACCTACCAGAATTCACGTTCCTATAAAATAATGTGATTAGATAACCGGCCTGCTACCAAACGTAGTAGCAGCCACTTCCCCCCCCCACTCTACCTATGAGTACTCCTGTTAGAATACTCATGCACTGTTTGTTTAATTTTTGGTGTATTAATATTGATGTTCAGTCTATAACTGGATTATTAATTATTGTGTTTTCTTCTTTTAGACTTCTATCTGTCCTTTGTTCCCCCCTTTTCTTCCCTACACTTACCCCGTCCATTTGGTCTGGATGGGGCGGTACGCTTCGAGAGGAATTGCGGCTTCAGGTAAGAACTACCCTTCCTATTCCCCTTAGTAAACACGTTAGCACCCACCTGCTCACACTTAGGCTACACATCTTAAACTGCCGGTTACCCAGAACATCATGGCGCCTCCATTAGTCTCAATAGTTACACAGAACATTAAAGGGCTAAACTCTCCTACCAAGCGCTCCGTAGCACTGGCGTGGTTCAAAAAGATAAAAGCAGACATAGTCTTCGTCCAGGAGACCCACTTCCCTAAGGACTCCCCCCCTCTATTCTCTAACAAAGACTACCCTGTGGGATACTTTTCCCATAATACTAGGAAAACAGGAGGGGTGGGGATTCTGTTCCACAGACACTTACCATTCCAACTGCTAGAAACTGTCTCTGACCCGGGAGGTAGGTGGATAATAGTGACTGGCTTACTATTTAACAGGCCGTTAACACTGACTAACATTTATGTTCCTAACACAAAACAGACCAAATTCCTGAAAACACTCAAACGTCATATACTCTCTCACCTGAAGGGACCTCTTGTTCTGGCAGGGGACTTTAACTTAGCATTTGACCCCACCTTGGACTGTTCGACGGGACGCAGCAGTGTTCCCCCTAAAACACTCACTGACACAGTGTCCCTCATTCAAACCCTGACTTTACTTGACACATGGAGACTGAAACACCCTTCCCAACGCACCTACACCTTTTACTCAAACCCACACAGAAACTACTCCCGCATAGATTATGTTTTAGCTGATCAATCTATATACGGCCAAATTCAGAATGCAGAAATCACCCCAACTAGTTGGTCGGATCACGCTATGGTATCAATAACCCTTGAATGGTCAGAAACCCCCCTATCCCCCTTTTGTTTGGAGGTTAGACGAAGCGTTGCTAAAAAATAAAATACTCTCCAAACACATAGCAGATACCGTTGAGGAGTACTTTAGAATTAATAACACAAATTACATCTCCCCCCACTCACTTTGGGAAGCACATAAATCGGTCCTGCGTGGAGAACTGATCAAACATAAAGCTTTACAGACAAAACACTTTAGAACACAAATCTCGACTATTCTGCATTCCATACGCACTCTAGAGAAACAACACCAAGAAGCACCCGCCGACCTCTCCCGTTCCGACCTCCTGAGGCAGCACAGAAATGACTTAAATAGATTACTCTACAAGGAAGCCCAAACTAGGGCGATATATCTCAAAAAGACATCCCTGGCTAGGTCTAATAAGATAGGCCCCTCTGTAGCTAGAGTTCTTAAGGAGCGTAGGCTAAGCACGCATATTCATAAGATAGTGAACAACGCGGGGAACAGTTTAGTAAGTAGCCCCTCAATAGTTGAGGAGTTTAAAAACTTCTATAGCAGTCTCTATAACCTACAAACCCCCCCAGCAACTGCAACGCCCTCAGCCACAGAACAGTACATACTAGACGCCTCTCTTCCCAGCATCCCTAAAGAACTATCAGAACTTCTAGACAGCCCCATTACACCTCAGGAAGTAACAACAGCCATAAATTCCCTCCCCTTACATAAAAGCCCAGGTCCAGACGGGTTCTCAAACGCCTACTATAAACAATATAAAAACCTGCTTATCCCCCATTTAATAACCCTATTTCAGTCTATAGATAAGGGAACAACATGGTCAGAGGGCTCCCTTGAGGCATACATATCAGTTATCCCTAAACCGGACAAGGACACCACTAAGGTGGGCAACTATAGACCAATATCTTTACTTAATACAGATATTAAGCTTTACTCAAAAATATTAGCGACCAGAATGAATAAAATCTTGCCACAGGTTATTCACACCGACCAATCTGGCTTTATCCCAAAAAGAGAAGCAAGGGACAACACCACAAGGGTCTTACACCTAATTGAGCAGTCTGGCCGGTCAAAAATACCTACCATCCTGATTTCAACCGATGCTGAGAAAGCATTTGACCGGCTGGACTGGGCCTTCTTGAGGCTTTGCCTGACTACTATTGGGATAGGACCCATGATGCTTCGGAGGATCTTTAGCCTCTACTCCTGCCCGACCGCCAAGGTCAGGGCAAATAACACACTCTCTGACAGCTTTAGAATTCAAAATGGCACGAGACAGGGGTGTCCCCTGTCTCCTCTACTGTTTGCCGTATCCATTGAGATACTAGCGGCCCACATTCGGAGAAACTCACATATCACTGGCCCACAGTTAGGTCCCAACACGTATAAGCTCACTCTTTATGCTGACGATGTTCTCACCTTCTTAACGCATCCACATAAGTCCCTGCCACACTTATTGACAGAATTTGAGAGATTTAGTGCCCACTCTAACTTCTCCATCAATGCTAGAAAATCTGAAATCCTTAATATTAACCTACCAAAAGAAAGCTTTGAGAATCTCAAAACCCTATGCTCATACACCTTACTTCAGGATAAACTCAAATACCTTGGAATTCATTTGGCCCCCTCTATTAACAAATTGTTTAAATTCAATTACATACCACTATTATACAAACTTAGGAAAGATTTTGACTCCTGGCAGGAGAAACCCCTGTCTTGGTGGGGAAGGATCCAGGCAGTTAAAATGACCACCTTGCCCCAAATCCTGTATCTACTTCAGGCTGCACCAATCCAACTGCCATTGTATTACCTGACTAAACTACAATCCATGATAAATTCCTTTATCTGGGGAAAGGTAAAACCCCGTATTAGTAAAAAGATCTTGACGAAACCCCTACGCAAGGGAGGCTTGGGGGTACCACTAATATCACATTACTATAAAGCTGTAGTTCTGCAAAAAATCCTAGAGTGGCATGATGTCACACACACAAAAGCATGGTCCTCTATAGATTCCTTCCTGTTACGCTCACCCACTTTAGGGCCATTGTGTTGGATTAAACAAGCATGTAGACCCACACTATCTAGAACCTCCCCCCTCTACGCTCACTACTTCCGTACATGGGATAATATCAGACTTAAGACTAAAGGCCTCACGACATACATCTCACCAATGACACCAATTCCGATAAATGCGGAATTCCACGGGGGGCTTATCCTGAATGAAGCGTACTCCCCTGATACAGGCCCAACTATACCGTTCACTTACCTGACCGAGGGAGGAAAATTGAAACTCAGATCGCAGCTTATAGAACTAGTCGGTGGAACTTTCTCCCGATGGCTAAAATATGCTCAAATTACACATTTACTAGGCTCATCACCCCATAAACAGGATTTACTGAGGGATCTGACGAAATTTGAAAGACTCTGTCTAGAGGGAGTGACGCCCAGAGGTTCACTATCCATCACTAAAAGACTGTTAGATGACACCCTTACCCTACCCACATCCTCATATATCTCTAACTGGCAAACTGACTTAGGAATTTCTATACCCAAAGAGCAATGGGATAACATATGTTATAACTCTGCCAAGTCCTCCTCCTCCCCCAGAATATTGGAGCTTAACCACAAAGTCCTGTTTAGATGGTATCTTACCCCTGACAGGCTTAAACGAATATATCCTCAATCTAATGCCACATGCTGGAGAGGTTGCGGATCTCCGGGCACAATGGCCCATATCTGGTGGCACTGCCCGAAACTACTCCCATTTTGGGAAGACATTACTCACAATTTGAAAACTATCATGGGAGAACAATTTGAACTGCCCCCAACCACAGCCCTTCTAAACTACAAACCAAAGAAAATATGTAAAATAAAATGGAAACTTCTACAATATAGCTTAAACGGAGCCAAATTACTTATTGCGCGCAAGTGGAAATCTGCCCAGATCCCAACTCGACAGGAATGGCTGCATAGCACATCAGAACTACTAGAAATTGAAGAATACGCATACTTTAAGAATGGTGGTCTTGACTTTTACCATAACATACAATTTTACTGGCAGACCCTCCTACACTCATAGATAGTTTAACAGACTCTGCAGCCTTGGGGTGGGCCGCCCCGTCTGGATCAACTCTCCACTTTATCAAATTATTTAGCCTTCCCTTTCTCCTATTCTTCTTCGCCCTTTCCCCTTTCTATGTTCCCATCTCTCCTTTTGTTCCTCTTTCTTTTCTCTTTTTCTTTTTCCTTATTGTCTTAGCCCGTATGGGCACATGTTTTTGAAATGTTATGGTTTTCATGCAGTTTATGTTTGTGAGGATTGCACCTTATCTGCGAGGATACCAGATGGAGAAGTAAAAGTTATATCGAACTGTTGAAAAGTCAGGTAATGAGTGATATGTACCATCACTAACTTAAACGATCAACCCCTTCTCAGCACCGTACCTGCTAATATTACCTGAACCTTGGGGAGCTTCCCTGATCACTAGTTTCATCAAAGACTCTCTCTCAATGGACAATGCCCCCCCCTAACCGTCTGTGTAATACTGTTCACTAATACGATTTATCTGAGTATCTATACGTACAACATTATGGTTATTTTCATTGTAAGTGTAATCTTTTCTTACTCAATAAAATGTTTTAAAAAAAAAAAGATGCAGCTTAAGCCTACAAAAAAAAAAAAAAAGAAAGAAGAAAATGTCGTGCTAGTCGGTCGACATGAAATGGCAAATAAGTTTTTAGTTAATTCCTGGCTATCCCCATCTGTCAGGTAGCGTACCAAACGGGCGTAACTGTAGTTGGTGGAATGGCGAACCCCTAGGAGGCGGTAATTTGCGGCCAGTATTGGTGCACGGTTTGACCGAGTAATGCACAGGGCGTAAGTGGAACGATAGGCCTGCGACCCCGACGGGCGAGCCGATAGAAAACTTCCACATGCGCAATGTAGAGTATGGTGCAGTGTAAGTTAAGCACATAATGGGCTGGCTGGGGGAGCGCGGGCTCCCTTCATGTTTGAGAACAATTGTGTGGTAATTGTTAAGTCTGCAGCAAATTTAATGGGGTTTAGTTAGGGGAGTTATATATACACTCGTTACTGATGTTTATATATAAATAAAGTGACCTTTACAAATTTTTGCCACTAAATCGGAGTTGTGTGTTTATTGGGGAATGGAACAAGAGGGGAGTGTTTGTGTCAAAGAGGAGGTTGGCTATAAGGAAATATAGTCTTACGAAGGAAACATTTGGCCCTAAGCCACTTATCGGTAGTGTGTTAAAGTGAGCTCAATTGTGAGGAAGCAACACTGTTACTTATTCATGCAACTCGTTTAGCAACTAGTTGATATAAGCGGACGGCATCCAAAAATAGATCAGTGTAGTTATTATTCAGGACTTAGTTTGCATAGTTCTATTGTATAAAGAGGCTGCGCCCAAATTGGTTAGAAATCAACATTGCACTACTTTATTGCAGCCATTATATAAAACAATATAGCTGCTATTCAGGACTTAGCATTGCATAGTCCTACTCTGTGAAAAGGCTGCGCCCAGAATGATTAGTAATAAACACCGTACTGGTCTGGTATTCCGCTATGCAGTATGAGAATCGTGATTAATAAACTATCACTGTAGTGAATAGGTGAATCGGACACCAGCCATGAAATCAGTATAGTCGCTCTATCAGACTTAGCATTGCATAGTCCTACTAAATGAAAAGGCTGTGCCCAGATTAGGTAATGATCAACACCGTAATATTATAGTTTAATTGAGGTTTAAGTTTAAATTAAGGCTACTCGCTGACTTTATTAAAATACAGAATACCCATTAATCCTGTTACCGCCTTGACATGTTTCGTCTACTTGGCTTTTTCAAAAGTGGAGGCACCGCTTTTTCTGTGGCTTTATATATCCTTTGTGCATAGCGTAACGCCTCCTATTCTGATGTCATCATGGCTAACCTATTAGAGTCTCAGGCATCCTAATATTATGGCACATAATGAGTTTATTCTCGTGTATTTGGAATTGATCTAGAATCTCTCCCTTCAAATCAGTATAGATATTGGCCCCTAGTTATCAAGCCGTCAACCTCAAATACGCTGGAATTCCGCAGCGTATTTGTGGCGAGGCTGATTCGCCTTAGTTATCAAGCCCTAGATACCGGCAAAAGTAGAATTTAGTGACGTAAGCTTCGATCCGCCGGACTCAGTCCGACACAGATCGATTCTTACGTCACTCCAGATGTTCCGCACACAAGTTCGGCACTATCTGACTACTTTTGCTAGTTATCAAAAAACTAGCAGGTACGCTCGGCACTTTTCCGGCCCAGCGTACCTGGTTTTCAAACCGCCGCCCTGGAGGCAGCGGATCCCATAGGAATCGATGGGAGTCTGACCATAGCGAAAGTTCATGTTCGCTGCTGCCAGATATCCCATTGATTCCTATGGGAGCGGTCTACACCTAACACCCTAACATGTACCCCGAGTCTAAACACCCGTAATCTGTCCCCCCCTACACCGCCGCAACTAAATAAATGTATTACCCCCTAAACCGCCGCTCCCGGAGCCCACCGCCACCTACATAATACCTATTAACCCCTAAACCGCCGCTCCCGGAGCCCACCGCCACCTACATTCTACCTATTAACCCCTATCCTGCCCCCCCTATACCACCGCCCTCTATAATAAAGTTATTAACCCCTATCCTGCGGATCCTGGACCTCGGCGCAACTAAATAAATAGTTTAACCCCTAAACCGCCGCTCCCGGACCCTGCCGCAACGTATATTAAATTTATTAACCCCTAATCTGCCCCCCCTTCACCGTCGCCACCTATAATAAATTTATTAACCCCTATCCTGCCCCCCCTACACCGCCGCCACTGTAATAAAATTATTAACCCCTAAACCTAAGTCTAACACTAACCCTAACACCCCCCTAACTTAAATATTAATTACATAAATCTAAATAATATTTCTCTTATTAACTAAATTAATCCTATTTAAAACTAAATACTTTTAAAATAAACCCTAATATAGCTACAATATAAATAATAATTATATTGTAGCTATCTTACGGCTAGATTTAGAGTTGGGCGGTAGCCGTCAAAACCAGCGTTAGAGTCAGTCAGGAAAGGGTCTAATGCTCACTTTCCAGCCACGACTTTTCCATACCGCAGATCCCCTTACGTCAATTGCGTATCCTATCTTTTCAATGGGATATTTCTAACGCCGGTATTTAGAGTCGTGGCTGAAGTTAGCGTTAGAAATCTAACGACAAAACTCCAGCCGCAGAAAAAAGTCAGTAGTTAAGAGCTTTCTGGGCTAACGCCGGTTCATAAAGCTCTTAACTACTGTGCTCTAAAGTACACTAACACCCATAAACTACCTATGTACCCCTAAACCGAGGTCCCCCCACATCGCCGCCACTCTATTAAATTTTTTTAACCCCTAATCTGCCGACCGCACGCCGCTGCCACCTACGTTATCCCTATGAACCCCTAATCTGCTGCCCCTAACACCGCCGACCCCTATATTATATTTATTAACCCCTAATATGCCGCCCCCAACGTCGCCGCTACCTACCTACACTTATTAACCCCTAATCTGCCGACCGGACCGCGCCGCTATTATAATAAAGTTATTAACCCCTAATCCGCCTCACTCCCGCCTCAATAACCCTATAATAAATAGTATTAACCCCTAATCTGCCCTCCCTAACATCGCCGACACCTAACTTCAAGTATTAACCCCTAATCTGCCGATCGGAGCTCACCGCTACTCTAATAAATTTTTTAACCCCTAAAGCTAATTCTAACCCTAACCCTAACCCCCCTAAATTAAATATAATTTTATTCTAACAAAATAAATTAACTCTTATTAAATAACTTATTCCTATTTAAAGCTAAATACTTACCTGTAAAATAAACCCTAATATAGCTACAATATAAATTATAATTATATTGTAGCTATTTTAGGATTAATATTTATATTACAGGCAACTTTGTATTTATTTTAACCAGGTACAATAGCTATTAAATAGTTAATAACTATTTAATAGTTACCTAGTTAAAATAATAACAAAATTACCTGTAAAATAAATCCTAACCTAAGTTACAATTAAACCTAACACTACACTATCAATAAATTAATTAAATAAACTACCTACAATTATCTACAATTAAACCTAACACTACACTATCAATAAATAAATTAAATACAATTCCTACAAATAAATACAATTAAATAAACTAACTAAAGTACAAAAAATAAAAAAGAACTAAGTTACAAAAAATAAAAAAATATTTACAAACATTAGAAAAAAATTACAACAATTTTAAACTAATTACACCTACTCTAAGCCCCCTAATAAAATAACAAAGACCCCCAAAATAAAAAAAATGCCCTACCCTATTCTAAATTACAAAAGTTCAAAGCTCTTTTACCTTACCAGCCCTTAAAAGGGCCCTTTGCGGGGCATGCCCCAAAGAATTCAGCTCTTTTGCCTGTAAAAAAAAAACATACAATACCCCCCCCCACATTACAACCCACCACCCACATACCCCTAATCTAACCCAAACCCCCCTTAAATAAACCTAACACTAAGCCCCTGTTCCGATCAGCCAATAGAATGCGAGCTCAATCTGATTGGCTGATTGGATCAGCCAATCGGATTGAACTTGATTCTGATTGGCTGATTCCATCAGCCAATCAGAATTTTCCTACCTTAATTCCGATTGGCTGATAGAATCCTATCAGCCAATCGGAATTCGAGGGACGCCATCTTGGATGACGTCATTTAAAGGAACCGTCATTCGGCTAGTAGGCGTCGCTTGAAGAGGTTGGATCCGCATTGGCTGGGAAGAAGATGGCTCCGCTCCGCTCCGGAAGAAAGAAGATTGAAGATGCGGCTTGATAGAAGACTTCATCCCGATGATGGACTTCCGACTTCATCCTGATGATGGACTTCTTCAGCGCCCGCTTGGATCAAAACTTCAGCCCGATGATGGATTTCTTCAGCCGCCACTTGGATCCAGACTTCAGCCCGAAGATGGACGTCACTCTTCAGCCCCCGCTTGGGCTTGGATCAAGACTTCGGACCCTCTTCTGGACCGATCGGTGAACCCGGCGAGGTGAAGACAAGGTAGGAAGATCTTCAGGGGCTTAATGTTAGGTTTATTTAAGGGGGGTTTGGGTTAGATTAGGGGTATGTGGGTGGTGGGTTTTAATGTTGGGGGGGGTATTGTATGTTTTTTTTTTACAGGCAAAAGAGCTGAATTCTTTGGGGCATGCCCCGCAAAGGGTCCTTTTAAGGGCTCGTAAGATAAAAGAGCTTTGAACTTTTGTAATTTAGAATAGGGTAGGGCATTTTTTTATTTTGGGGGTCTTTGTTATTTTATTAGGGGGCTTAGAGTAGGTGTAATTAGTTTAAAATTGTTGTAATTTTTTTCTAATGTTTGTAAATATTTTTTTATTTTTTGTAACTTAGTTCTTTTTTATTTTTTGTACTTTAGTTAGTTTATTTAATTGTATTTATTTGTAGGAATTGTATTTAATTTATTTATTGATAGTGTAGTGTTAGGTTTAATTGTAGATAATTGTAGGTAGTTTATTTAATTAATTTATTGATAGTGTAGTGTTAGGTTTAATTGTAACTTAGGTTAGGATTTATTTTACAGGTAATTTTGTTATTATTTTAACTAGGTAACTATTAAATAGTTATTAACTATTTAATAGCTATTGTACCTGGTTAAAATAATTACAAAGTTGCCTGTAAAATAAATATTAATCCTAAAATAGCTACAATATAATTATTCGTTATATTGTAGCTATATTAGGATTTATTTTACAGGTAAGTATTTAGCTTTAAATAGGAATAAGTTATTTAATAAGAGTTAATTTATTTCATTAGAATAAAATTATATTTAATTTAGGGGGTGTTAGGGTTAGGGTTAGAATTAGCTTTAGGGGTTAAAAAATTTATTAGAGTAGCGGTGAGCTCCGATCGGCAGATTAGGGGTTAATACTTGAAGTTAGGTGTCGGCAATGTTAGGGAAGGCAGATTAGGGGTTAATACTATTTCTTATAGGGTTAGTGAGGCGGGAGTGAGGCGGATTAGGGGTTAATACATTTATTATAGTAGCGCTCAGGTCTGGTTGGCAGATTAGGGGTTAATAAGTGTAGTTAGGTGGAGGCGACGTTGGGGGCGGCAGATTAGGGGTTAATAAATATAATATAGGGGTCGGCGATGTTAGGGCAGCAGATTAGAGGTACATAGGGATAACGTAGGTGGCGGGGGTGTACGGAGCGGCAGATTAGGGGTTAAAAATAATATGCAGGGGTCAGCGATAGCGGGGGCGGCAGATTAGGGGTTAATAAGTGTAAGGTTAGGGGTGTTTAGACTCGGGTTACATGTTAGAGTGTTAGGTGCAGACGTAGGAAGTGTTTCCCCATAGGAAACAATGGGGCTGCGTTAGGAGCTGAACGCGGCTTTTTTGAAGGTGTTAGGTTTTTTTTCAGCTCAAACAGCCCCATTGTTTTCTATGGGGGAATCGTGCACAAGCACGTTTTTGAAGCTGGCCGCGTCCGTAAGCACCGCTGGTATCGAGAGTTGCAGTGGCGTTAAATTATGCTCTACGCTCCCTTTTTGGAGCCTAACGCACTGAAAACCCAGCCATTCTGTGAACTCTAAATACCAGCGGTATTTAAAAGGTGCGGCCAGAAAAAAGCATGCGTAGCTAACGCACCCCTTTGGCCGCAAAACTCTAAATCTAGGCGTTAGGATTTATTTTTATTTTACAGGCATCTTTCAATTTATTTTAACTAGGTACAATAGCTTATTAAATAGTTATTAACTAGCTAAAATAAAGATAAATTTACCTGTAAAATAAAACTAACCTAAGTTACAATTACACCTAACACTACACTATACTTTAATAAATTATTCCTATTTAAAACTAAATACTTACCTGTAAAATAAACCCTAAGATAGCTACAATATAATTAATAATTACATTGTAGCTATTTTAGGATTTATATTTATTTTACAGGTAACTTTGTATTTATTTTACATAGTTAGAATAGTTATTAAATAGTTATTAACTATTTAATAACTACCTAGCTAAAATAAATACAAAATTACCTGTAAAATAAATCCTAACCTAAGTTACAATTAAACCTAACACTACACTATCATTAAATTAATTAAATAAATTACCTACAAATAACTACAATTAAATACATTATTAAATTAAATAAACTAACTAAAGTACAAAAAATAAAAAAGCTGTTACAAAAAATAAAAAAAAAAATATTACAACAATTTTAAGCTACTTACACCTAATCTAAGCCCCCTAATAAAATAACAAAGCCCCCCAAAATAAAAAAATGCCCTACCCTATTCTAAATTAAAAAGTTACCAGCTCTTTTACCTTACCAGCCCTTAAAAGGGCCTTTTGCGGGGCATGCCCCAAAGAATTCTGCTCTTTTGCCTGTAAAATAAAAATACAACCCCCCCAACATTAAAACCCACCACCCACATACCCCTAATCTAACCCAAACCCCCCTTAAATAAACCTAACACTACCCCCTGAAGACCCCCAGATTGAGCTCACATTCTATTGGCTGATCGGAACAGCCAATAAAATGCGAGCTCAATCTGATTGGCTGATTGGATCAGCCAATCCGATTGAACTTCAATCTGATTGGCTGATTCAATCAGCCAATCAGATTTTCCCTACCTTAATTCCGATTGGCTGATAGAATCCTATCAGCCAATCGGAATTGAAGGGACGCCATCTTGGATGACGTCCCTTAAAGGAACCTTCATTCAGTCGTCGGCTGTCGGGGAAGAAGGATGTTCCGCGTCGGCGGGATGAAGATGGATCCGGAAGAAAGAAGATTGAAGATGCCGCTTGGAAGATGACATCGCCCGGTTGGAAGATCTCTTCAGCGCTGCCTGGATGATGACTTCATCGGATGGAAGACTTCTTCAGCGCCCCTTGGATGATGACTTCTGCCGCTCCGGATCTCCTCTTCGGTTCCATCGGTGGGTCGGCTGGCTGAAGACGACTCAAGGTAGGATGATCTTCAGGGGGGTAGTGTTAGGTTTATTTAAGGGGGGTTTGGGTTAGATTAGGGGTATGTGGGTGGTGGGTTTTAATGCTGGGGGGGTTGTATTTTTATTTTACAGGCAAAAGAGCAAAATTCTTTGGGGCATGCCCCGCAAAAGGCCCTTTTAAGGGCTGGTAAGGTAAAAGAGCTGGTAACTTTTTAATTTAGAATAGGGTATGGCATTTTTTTATTTTGGGGGGCTTTGTTATTTTATTAGGGGGCTTAGATTAGGTGTAAGTAGCTTAAAATTGTTGTAAATTTTTTTACATGTTTGTAACTTATTTTTTTTATTTTTTGTAACTTAGCTTTTTTTATTTTTTGTACTTTAGTTAGTTTATTTAATTGTATTTAATTGTAGTTATTTGTAGGTAATTTATTTAATTAATTTAATGATAGTGTAGTGTTAGGTTTAATTGTAACTTAGGTTAGGATTTATTTTACAGGTAATTTTGTATTTCTTTTAGCTAGGTAGTTATTAAATAGTTAATAACTATTTAATAACTATTCTAACTAGCTAAAATAAATACAAAGTTACCTGTAAAATAAATATAAATCCTAAAATAGCTACAATGTAATTATTAATTACATTGTAGCTATCTTAGGGTTTATTTTACAGGTAAGTATTTAGTTTTAAATAGGAATAATTTATTTAAGTATAGTGTAGTGTTAGGTGTAATTGTAACTTAGGTTAGTTTTTATTTTACAGGTAAATGTATCTTTATTTTAACTAGGTAGCTATTAAATAGTTAATAACTATTTAATAGCTATTGTACCTAGTTAAAATAAATTGAAAGTTGCCTGTAAAATAAAAATAAATCCTAAGATAGATGCAATATAATTATTATTTATATTGTAGCTATATTAGGGTTTATTTTAAAGGTAAGTATTTAGTTTTAAATAGGATTAACTTAGTTAATACGAGTAATATTATTTAGATTTATGTAATTAATATTTAAGTTAGGGGGGTGTTAGGCTTAGTGTTAGACTTAGGTTTAGGGGTTAATAATTTTATTACAGTGGCGGCGGTGTAGGGGGGGCAGGATAGGGGTTAATAAATTTATTATAGGTGGCGACGGTGTAGGGGGGGGCAGATTAGGGGTTAATAAGTTTAATATAGGTTGCGGCGGGGTCCGGGAGCGGCGGTTTAGGGGTTAAACTATTTATTTAGTTGCGGCGAGGTCCGGGATCCGCAGGTTAGGGGTTAATAACTTTATTATAGGTGGCGGCGGTATGGGGGGGCAGGATTGGGGTTACTAGGTAGAATGTAGGTGGCGGCGGGGTCCGGGAGTGGCGGTTTAGGGGTTAATACATTTATAAGAGTTGCGGCGAGGTCTAGGAGCGGCGTTTAAGGGTTAATAACTATATTGAGTTGCGGGGGGCTCCGGGGGCGCCGGTATAGGGGGTAGAACAGTGTAGTTTAGTGTGGGTGCTTAGTGACAGGCTAGCAATAAAGCTGTCAAAAAGCCGAAGAGCAGCGAGATCGGATGAGTGATAACTTTCACAGTCCGCTGCTCATCACCCCGTACTTGGTGCGCGGCTTTTTGACAGCTTTTTAGGCGAACAACTTAGGCGAAATTTTGAAGGTCTGCGGCGGCGATGGTAGGCGAGCTTAGGCGGGCGTATTGAACCGGCGAAGGCAGGTAAAGTAGACGGCTTGATAACTACCCCCCATTGTCTCCAGGGGATATTTATAATTCATCTGTATTCCATGAGACTAGTTAATCAAAATAACAATGTAAATGATTATAAAAAATTGTCAAAACAGCAGACATTTCATATAAGGTTTAGGTGATATTGTTCTAGTGACTCTGGTATTGATACAGAACAGACTCCAATTATGAAAGTGTACAAATATTATATTAATGTAACGAGAGCAGAGAAAATTTACAATATAAGAATGCCTGATAATAGCATTATGTGTTTACTCAATTAATTATGTGTGAAAAAGTGAAAAAGTGAAAAAAGTTAAAATAATAAGATGTGAAGAAAAATGTGTCATTCCAAAATAAATATTATACACTATAATAAAAATAAATTGATAAAGGTTAATAAAAATATATTTTAATACATTATTTAGTGAATATTTTATT